>NW_019384475.1:588034-628354 GCF_000671375.1 Centruroides sculpturatus
CGGAGGTCCGGATAGCGTAACTGGCAACGCATCTGCACGGTAAGCAGGAGTTGTGGGTTCGAGTCCCGCTCCGGGCCGATTTTTTCTCCCAGCGGTTCTAAATTATTTAAATTAATTAATTTATTTATAATTATTAATATTAATAAGAGATGGCGCCTAACGCTTACCTCTAGTGCCAAATTGATTACGTAATTTATTTAATAATTAGCATAAAACTAGCCCGATAGATTTTCGGCAGTCTGTTGGTATGTAGCTTTATTATATATCGGGTTGGGTGATGTTTGTATATATATCAAAATAGATTTCTCATTTTACAGAATTAATGTATAAAGGTATATCATAGAAAACAACATAAATAATGTTAACAATACTGATGAACATTTATTATTATATTGTTTTTAAGCATATTTGATTTAAAAGATGCAATTATTTTCTTATTAATAAAAATTAATGGGTAATTTGATCATGATACATTGCACCCCATCATAGGCTTTCCAAACCAATTACAGCTAGTCAATAATTAGAAAACAAACTTTGTCACAGAATACATTTAATTAATGTATAAATGAAGCACCTTATGGATACTAAGAGGATCTTTTTTATCTCCATCACAGACTTGCCAAGCCTATTGATGCTTGTGACTTGGCTGATCTATTGCCATAATTGAATGAATGCTTGGTCTTCGTCTTACTGTGTCCATTAGTTGTACAAAAGAGGGTTAACATATCAAAGTAGGAACTGGGTGGATGTTGACCCAGCCATCTGACTCAGAAATCATGTACTTCATTTATCAGATGAAGTATTTGTCTTTCATCTAAAATTTCAGTCATTTAGGAGTGTGAATTAATTTTGAGGGTTTTCAAAAAAGACTCTAGTTGTAAATTTTAGCAGTCAAATCTGAATTATATGTGGGGGGACCAAAAAAAAACCAGATTTTTTGTATAAAAGCTTTATTTATTAACCTTTTTACAAAATTCCTTCAGTCACCTTCAAAGTACTCTCCATTAGATGTGATGCACTTGTCAAGTCTTTTTCCCCGCTGTTTGAAGCATCTCTGGAACTCTTCAACCTTGATATCGTCCAGTACCCTTAGTAAAGCTGTTTTTATTGCCTCCACATCAAAATGCTTCCCTTTTAGATTTTTCTTTATTCTCAGAAACAGAAAAAAGTCGCACGGGACTAGGTCTGGTGAATACAGAGGGTGGGGAACGACAAGTCATCCCCAAGAGGCCAAATAGTGGGTCACTCATTAGGCCATGTGTGTGGGGGCGTTGTCGTGATGAAGGAACCAGTCACCTGATTGCCAAAGTTTTGGGTGTTTCCTTCGCACATCCTCTCGCAGACGTCTTAACACTTTTTTGATTGATTTTTTTCAATGTTTTCATTGTTTCGAGATGTTCAAGGACACCCAGAACTTCGCAGGCGGAACAAAATAACAGTAAGAGAAACACAACACTACGCTGAAACATAAACCTACAAACTGACACCATTTGCACAGCTGTTTCGTGAAGGTTTCTATTAACCCCATGTAACGGGAGAACTCTCTACTATGTCTACAAATGGCAGAGTTCTCAGTTCAGTTTTTTTGGGTCCTCCCTCGTATTTATTACTTGTTTAAATTCTCAACATTATAGTTAGTGTTCAATAAGTTAAAAACAGTAGATAAGTTAAGAGTTGGATTTTTATAAGTATTGAAATGGAGCTTCCAAAAGAGCATTTTTGGCATCTGTTACTTTATTTTTTCACAAGAAAAAAATAGCTGCAGATAATCACCAGATTATCTGCAGCTATTTGTCAAAACTTACAAAGAATCTTTTCCTTCAGTTAAAACCTGTGAGTACTAGTTTATATGGTTTAAGATTGGTGATTTTGATGTTAGTGACAAAAATGCTTGAAACAGCCAAAAAAGTTTGAAGATGTCAAATTGAAATTATACAAAGATGAAACTCAAACCACATCAGAACTAGCAAAAGCATTTGAATGTTGACTGAACAATAGTCACCAAACATTTATATGCCATGGAGAAAAAAACTGAAGGAATGAAAATGGATGTCACACGAATATTGCAAACTAATTGAATTGGATGTCCTTGCTTGCCAGACAAAAAAAAAAAAAAGTTTTTTGTATCAGATTGTGACTGGTGATGAAAAATGGATTTATTTAGATAATCCCAAACATAAAAGATCACTGTGTGACCCTGGTCAACTGTCAACATCGATACTAAAGTTGAATATTCATGGTTGCAAGGTTATGCTGAGTATTTGGTAGGATCAAGAAGGAATAGTTTACTTGAAGGTGTTAACTGTTACAGAGGAGAACAGCTGCATAGTTTAAAGCATGCTGGACAAAAAAGCCAATCAGTTGTGAATAAATGATGCAAAGCAACCCTTTTGCGTGATGATGCTCAGCCACACATTGCTTCTGCAGTGAAGTAAATGTTGTTGGAGCTCAAATGGGAAGCCCTTCCACACCCCACATTCTCCAGACTTGGCTCTATTGGACTACCATTTTTTCCGTTCAATGCAACATGCACCTCGAAGATAAGCAATTTGCCAATTTGTATGAAAAGCAAAAATTCGTTGACGAATGGATTGCCTCAAAAGATGAATCATTTTATTGTTGTGGTATTCATCTCTTATCAGAAAAATGGAAAAATTTGAAGGAAAAAAAAAAAGGAAATACTTTGATTAGCCTAAGTTGTTTTGTTTTTTTGTAATAAATACATTCTTTAGCTAAAAAAAAATCCCTCAAAATTAATTCACACACCTAAATATATTTAAGATTATGCCAAGACAGTGTTCAAGCAAGTAATCTGAAAACTGTTGAAAAGGTTAACAGATTTTTTGATAAGTTCCAGATTTGTGAAACATGAGGAAATATATACACCAAAGGGTAAAAGTTTATCCTTACTGCATGGGCTCTTTTTTTCTAATTTTGCTCTTTAGACACCTCTCTAGTAGACGTGTCTTAAACACATAGAATTATTTGGGGGAGACGCGTATATTAAGGGCTATAAGTGAGCTATATGCCTGTTTTCTAAAGAGAAAAGCAAAATAATGTCTTATTTTTACAAATGGAAGCTGACAAAGTTTCTGATAGTTTATTTACTATAGTAATGTTAATCTGCTGATTATCATATCTAAATGACATCTTAAAATATACTTACGATAGACTGTGACTTATACAAATATATATATATATCTTCAAATTTTTACTTTTTGATTGTGTATATTAAAAAGTAAATCAAATAAATAAACATACAAATACACGTGTTCCGGTTTCGTTCGTCGGAAATTGGAGTAAGTGTTGCCAGTTTTTCCATATTAAAATTATTATCGTAAAAAAATTCAAATATACAGAATATTTAATAATTTTCTTACAAATTTTTAATAGATAACTCTTAAAAGAATTTTAAGGAATATTTTTGATTTGTAAAACAATTTTAAAGTAATTCCCGATGTTCACTTGTCACTTCCTATCATTTATCATTCAACAATTTTTATTCACTTTTACTATAATTACTTTAATTCGAATAATTAAAGTACCGTACTTACAGATTGATATTAGACTCGAGTATATGATTCAATCTGAAATAAACAATTCGAATAATAATATAGTTATAGCGCACCAGCATATTTTTGTAAGTCTTTCCTCTCTGAGATCGCGAAGAAGGCCTTTTTCAGGCCCATTTCGGATTTGGCTAGTACCACAACGAAACGACCACCTCGTGAGGAAAGGTGTCCGACATACCCGGGACTTACAACTCATGAAAAATTTCTGGCGTTGCAAGCCAGGATTCGATCCTGGATTCCCCAGAGATGTACGCTGGCGTCTTAATTAACCGTCTCGGTCATCCGGCTATTCAAGCATGCATATCCTGGATGCCAAAAAAATTAATTCAACTTTTAAACTACAAATTACAAATATATAAACACTCAAATATATTGTGTGTATAGAAATTTATTCGGATAAGTGTAAAACTAATTTTCAGAAAATGGGACCAACGAAAAATAGCAATTTTTTTTGGCCATTCGCCTGCCAAATCTTTGTTAATTTATGTAATCGTTTAAAATTTTACCTATATGCTTACAGTCCCAAACTAAAAGTGTCAAATATAAAAATAATCTATTATTGCAAAACTGCAAAATTTAGAATTTGCCGCTTATGATTTCATACTTATGACATGGTTATACAGTACTGTACATATATATACAGTAGTTTAATCGCAAAATATCGCGAAAATATGTGAGAAATGTAAGAAATATATATACAGTATACTGTATATATATATATTTTTTTTGTGTGTGTGTATTTTTAAAAAATATAAACATTATATTCAGATATTTGTATGTTTTGACGGTGAAAAAAAATGTTACAGTATAAGTAAAACGATAAAGTATGCACCGCTATCATAAAATAGTTGATTATCAATTACTATTTCTCTCTGCTTATTATTTTACAACAATTTCATGTTGATTTAATTTCACCTTATTGCCTAAGTACACAAAGGGGGTTTTGCCGATTGGCCTTATCTTTGGAAAATTTTAATCATCTCCTTCAGTATGTGGATACTAAAAGGATTTTTTATTAAGCCTACTTTTTTTTTACTCTTTCCGCCCTGTGGGCACTAAGAGGGCCTCTTTTTGCAGGCCCATTATGGGTTCGGCCAGGCCCACAATGGGGCGGCCGGGGCCCAACATAACCGAGTGAGGGACGGGGCCCGACATAACCGAACGGACCACCCCCCGAAAAATTCCTGGGGATTTTTCGACCCGTTCGGATTCGAACCCGGGTCTCCCAGAGCGGTAGGCTGCCACCTTGACCGCTCGGCCATCCGGCCTATTAAGTCTACTGTGGGTTCGGATTAGGGTGTCTCATTTCCCGGTCTTTTGCTTGTCCCGGGATTCCGGGATAAAAGTGAACTGTTTCCCGTGATCCCGGGAAATCCCGGAACAGAATTATTTTTAAGATATACAAAATAATAATATTTGATTTCATCTTTGCCAGGTGTACACTTGTATCGTTCTTATGTTCACCCGGTAGTGTAACATCGTAACTAGGGTTTCTCATTTCCCGGTCTTTTGCTTGTCCCGGGATCCCGGGATAAAAGTGAACTGTTTCCCGGGATCCCGGGAAATCCCGGGATAGAATCAATTATTTTTAAAGTATACAAAATATCTTGAAATCAAATGATATAATTATTTTCCATTTTTAAAAGTAATTTTAAAGTTCTGTAACCTCCAAAATCATAATAATGCTGTGTAAGGTCTATAGGCCTATAATAAAAATTACCTTTAAATAACGTAGAAATTTTCACAAATAGAAAAAAATTAATTAAAGTTTGCTGGAAACTGCATACAACAACAACAAAAAAAATGTTTTGAATTNATTCATAATTTCACTTTAAAATCTTACGAGTTAATTCATAAGTAAGATGTCTTCTTTCTAAATACTGTATTTAATTTATTTTCATTTTTAACTGATAGTAATTAGACTAATTATGAATAAAGCATTCATAATTTGTAATTATGACCAGAGTAATGAAAAGTCCCGCGAGAATGCCCTTTCCGATTTAATTGATGTTAGTGGAATCGTCTTTAATGCATTTAAGAGAAGACAGATGTTATATGTTTTTTTCATTTTGTAGTTTGGAAGATTTCGAGTTCGTTTTCGAGATTGTAGTACTTCTTTTGTTCTCTAGTATTCTCGATTTGTCTACCTAGGCTGCTTTAATAGCGGCATCAAGCTTATATCCCGATAATTCGGCAATTCAATTTAAATTAATAATTAGGTTTATGAAGAAAAACTTCATACTTGCAAACTTCGTACTCGTTTATACCCTTGCCCAATTTGCACAATCTGACGTTACGCAGTTATCGATGCTACCGGGCATGGTTAATTAAAAATTAAGAAGCGTAAGCACAATTATTCCAGATATTACAGGTTCCGACAAGTAAAAAATTTTCAGTCCTGCCACAAATAAGCTACCTACTGATTATTGACCATTTGTGACATGCCATAACGAGGAAAAATTACAAAAACTAATAAGTAGGTTTAAAATTAATAAATACAAATGTATTCTGACAATTTATGTGTTAATTATACTTTCTATTTGCAAAATTTCCTTAACATTAACACAAAATAAAAAAAAAAGTGAACTTTTAAGAAATTTGCGGGATTTCCCGGGATGAGAAGAATTTCCCAGGATATTTTCCGGGTTAAAAAAACAACCGGAATCCCGGGATCCCGGTTGTTTTTTTAAAAGTTTGCTGGAAATTGCTCAAACTACTGGGATCACGGGATCCCGGTCGTTTGAGAAACCGTAATTCGGATAGATCCACAACCCATAATGGACTTGCTAAAAGAGACTCTCTTAGTATTAACAGGGTGGAAAGAGTAAAAAGAAAGAAAGAAAAAAACCCGGCCACCCCGTTGAGAAATTTTTTGTTCTACTCTTTGCCTGTGGACACTAAGAGGGTCTCTTTTAGCGAGCCCATTATGGGTTCTGCCAAGCCCACAATAGGGCGGCCGGGTGGTGAGGGACGGGGCCCGACATATCCGGTCGGACGATCTCACGAAAAATTCCTAGGGATTTTTCGACCTGTCCGGATTCGATCGCGGATCCCCGGAGCGGTAGGCTGTTTCGACTATCCACCCATCTTTTCGTTACTACTCTACTACGGTTCTTGTTGAATGAATGATTAACTCGAGTAAAGTTTATGGTTTCTCGGTACCATATGCTTAATTCCAACAACAGCGAGGTTGCGGCCGAAGTTTCCAACGCGTAAACGTAAACCGGCCGCACCTCGATAATAACACAAAAGTTTAATAAGTATGACGATAAGTGATGATTAACAAATTAACCAGATTAATCTTTCCTAATAGATAAAGAGTATTGTTCGGTTTTTACAACTTGCTCTTCCCTCCATTTCTATTTTTAGCATCTTTGCTCGACGCCTACTGTCAAAATTCGTCCTCTGAAAACGTATTTGAATTAATTCTTTATTTTAGTTTTAAAATATTTCGTACGTAATTAATTATTTCTGAATATTGAAGGCGATACATTGTTTTCATAAGGTTGGTCATATACGACGGCGTCCGTTATTTAGAATGTCCGTTAATGGAGGTTTCACTATATCATGATTTCTTGTTTACAATTCTGACATAGCTTTGGAATTGTAGAAGTTCGTAGCCAAAAAAAGATTTCCTGAAGCGCTTCTCAGAGTGAGAAAATATCAACTCAAATCGCTTTTTATTTTATTCATAATTTCACTTTAAAATCTTACGAGTTAATTCATAAGTAAGATGTCTTCTTTCTAAATACTGTATTTAATTTATTTTCATTTTTAACTGATAGTAATTAGACTAATTACGAATAAAGCATTCATAATTTGTAATTATGACCAGAAAATACCACAAATCGAGTCAGGCTATTGGCGCTGTTTACCACAGGCGGCATGACGGCCGGATGGCCGAGCGGTTAAGGTGGTAGCCCACCGCTCTGGGGGACTCGGGATCGAATCCGTACGGGTCAAAGAATCCCCAGGAAGCTTTCGGGGAGTGGTCCGTTCGGATATGTCGGGCCCCGTCCCTCACCACCCGGCCGCCCCATTGTGGGCCTGGCCGAACCCATAATGGCCCTGCCTTAAGAGGCCCTCCTAGTGCCCACAGGGAGGAAAGAGTAAAAAGAAAAAACCACAGGCGGCATATATTTAGAACTAATGCTCACTCAAGGTCTAGACCAGGGGTGTCCAACCTTTTTGTTTCTCTGGGCCACATTGGAAGAAATCATGGAAGTCATTTACAAGTATATTGTGGTCCCCAGAGCGATAGGCTGCCCCCTCGACCGCTCGGCCATCCGGCCGTCATGCCGCCTGTGGTAAACAGCGCCAATAGCTTGACTTCTTCTCTGGTTAGTTTATTAATCATCGCTTATCATTTATAAAAATAAAATTAAAAAATTTTTGTTTTGTTTACACGTTTATTATGCCTCATTGGAACTTGCCTTGGGCCGCGGGTTGGACACACCTGGTCTAGACGTTAGTGTAATCTATATCTGTAAAATCCGCCTTAAACATTTTACGTTCGAAAAGAGGGCATGTCAGGGGGAAAAATGTATTGGTATGACTAAATGACTAAAGACCAATCCTTTTCATAAGAAACGAACTAAGTAATTAGTGCATTGACTTATCAATTTAATAACTAGACACATCCATAGTTTAATTACAGAGGTCTGAACCCGCGTCAGTTCGGGCACGGACATTAGATGCAGTAACGAAACATTTGTATCATTAATACAAATATTTTGTTACTGCAGAAATAATACTCAGATGACAAGAGAAAATGCTCAGAGATAGAATATTTAACGAGCAAGTATTTATTGACATCGTCACAATGCCGGGCTGCAATTTTTAATCATATCTTTAATTAATTTAATTTAAATTATACTCTTTCTATTTTAGCAGTGTCTTGTCCCTCTACATCATACTTTTCCGGTTAACAATAGAGTCATATCATTCATCTAACTCCGTTCTCGAGATTCAGGAAGGACAGACATACAAACAGGCAGACTGACGCTAGTAGGAATTTATAGGTTATAAATTAAAAATTGCAGCCAAATAATTATTTATAAAAATTTAGAAATGTATAAACTCTATCTGAATTTTTAATATAAAACATGAATTTGTGTATACTGTACAGTATTTTCATTCTAAAAATTAAGTATCATTATAATTTGTCGCGTCATAATCATTAAATTATTGCTGACGTCATATATTTATAGACTTAATTCAAGTCATCAGTTTATACATTACAAATATAGATAAAACAGTTTTCAGTCTGTAGTACGTGTATTCTTGAAACCATTTTTAAAATACATCATTTCTTTCATTTAAATTATATAAAACTCTGATTTTAATAATCTGTATTGAATGGAAAATAAAAATTAAATTATTACAACTTTTTAAAATTTAATTTAAAATAAATTTATTACAAATTTAATTTTTGTAACATTCCATTGGGCACATTGCCTGATTAAGCGGTTTTAATACATCTGTATAAGCCAGCCAATGACATAGCTTGTTTTATTTGAAACGGATTATGTCAGTGGTTGTTTTTTTTATCCCGGTATATTTAAGCCGTTTTACTATTTAATTTGAATTTTTTAAAAATTAATTTAAAGTTTTTGAAATTATATTATAATAATTAATTTTTAAGTTAATGTATGTAAATAAGAAAATAAAATTAAAAATTTGAAAAATAAATTTCATTAGATAAAAAATATTCTCAAATTTAAAATAAAAGATGATAAAATATTACATTAGAATTATTATTACGTGTTTAAAATTATATCAATATATACAAATATTTTAAAGTTTACAATTAAAAAAATATTAATTTACATATTTTAATAAAGAAGGGGGAAAAATTATAATTTTATTAACCTCGAAACGGACGAGAGTACGCCCTTCATTTCTCCTTCCTTGTGTTCAGTGGTGAGACCCCGCTTTCATCTCAGACGCTAAAGCGTTACCTTGACAACGGTGATCGTCAAAGGAAAGCTTGTAGAGTAAGTATCCAATTTTTTCGTCATAAATGCAAACGTAAATCTAACAATTCCATCGAAATTACGCAAATAAATCCATTAAGGACTTAAGTAAATGTATATTTAACAAAATAAAAACAGGAAATATATAAAAGAACATAGAAGGAAAGAATATTTTTAAATGGCGACCGAACGATTGATGTAACTTTAGGCCTATCTGAAATGCAATTGCATCATCATCATAGGAATCCTTTTCGAAAAATTCTGAATAAATTATAAACTAAAGCTACAAAACAATATTAATAATGTGTGTGTACAGTACATTTGTACTTTATTAGCATTAAACATTAATCTTCACCGTTTTTTAATACGATTAAATGCCGTAATGGAGAGTTTAATAGACATACTTTCGGTTTTGCTTTAAATAGTCAGAATATTCGATCAATTGGTCTTTTTATATTTTTGATACCGTTCTTGTGGAACTTTGGAATCTAAATATAGTACTTACTTCCTTCCGGTTTACTTCAGTTCATATTCACAATGCAGAATATTTTAGATATTTAAATGCCTTAAATTAATTAAAATACCTTTTTTTGACCTTAAACATTAAGAAATTTATAAATAAATAATGTTATTTACTTATATTGGTTACAAATAAAAAACATTTTCCAATTAAAAAAAAAAAGACAAGATAAATACAGGAATTGAAAGCATATTTGATATAAAATATACTGAAAGAAGGAACTTATTCAAATTCTAATAGGTTCATACTTCATTGTTCTTTTGGTGAAATTAGGTTATTTGGTAAAGTGAATTTCTGAACGTTGTTAATGCTAAAAATATTGGGTCATGTTAAAATTGTAGATAAAGTTGCTGTTTGTTTTTGATAGTGAATCATGATTTTAAAATAAGAAATTTTTATAAATTTTTGTTTAAATAATATAATTTTCTGTATTGTTTCCTTCCCAACCAAAAATGGAAGTTTTTATAAAATTATGCAATATTTTGCTGAACATTTTAGTGAAGTGTATATTGTAATAACTGAATAATGATTATTTGGTTAGTGTATTCTTGTCTGGTTTCCCCATTAATTTTTCTAACCTTTATTCCTAGAAAGATAACACTAGTAATAATTTATAAATAGACTAAATTAGAAACATTTTTAATGAAATTTTATTTAGAATTTCATTAAGTAATTGGGTGTAATAACATTTTAAGCAAAAAATTGTACCTAACATTTTTCTATATTTTTATTTTTGTTAATGGTATGCCATTCAATGTATATATGGTACTGTGTAAAGAAATGGCTATTTTATTATGTCAAAGTACATTTCAAAAGAAATAAACTTTTGTAGAAATGTACATGTGATGTCAAACATCACAACAAAAAGACACAAAAGAGATGCAAAGCAGATTAGGAATTTAACAGGTTCTAATTTTTTTTCATTTTAAACCATCTTTGTGATTTTTATTCAAGTTTTAATTATTTTGTTCTGTTAAAACTACTTTTTATTATTCTCACTCTTTTTCATTGTCAATAAGATGACAGTATCACATGAAATTACAACTACAACTGGCATCCCGTAACAGAAAAGTACAAAGTACTGTAAAGTATTTTTAAAAACCTTATTAAAAAACAAAAATACTTCAGATACTTTAAAAAGTTCCACAGATTTTACTGAAGAGTTACTTTATTATTACATTTACATTTTGACACAGCAGTGCAGGGGTCTTATGTCAAAGCAAGCTAGAATGCATAAGAGCATACTCTTATGTGGAAATACTATACAATAATTTCAGATATGACAAGTTATTCTCTAAATAATAAACTAAAACATGAAAACAATAAATATGTAAATACTGTATAAAAAAAATTGCATTTACTATATCTTAGTGAGATGTCCTGTTTAATGTCATTATGTAGCTGCTTGAAATTCTCAAATAATTCTGTCACTGGCCAATTGCTCCCCATTTATCCACACTAGTGTATTTTTCATCTCAATAACATGACTTAATTGAGGTCACTGTTGTCACACCTTTAGCCACATTTACTGTTTTTATTGCTTTATTGTTCTTAAGAACGGTGCACACTGTTAGCTGTGTTTAATATACTGAAGAGTTACCAGATCCAGCATGTATACCACTTTCATGCTTAGTGATGATTTTCCTTTCTCATCTCAATTGTAGATGCTACATCCATTCTTAGGCTTTCATAATTTCTTGGATGGTTAATATGTATAGCTTATTTAACCGAACATGCCAAAACTAAAGCAAAATGGCACCTGAAAATGAAGGGATGCTTTTGGTGAGAGCACAAGATGACTTGGGCACACAACAGATGGCATTTAGATATCTATTATCTATAAATTAAATTATATACTAAATTATTGAATTCGTTTGTCCCACACTATGCAAATTATTCTTGCCATGTAATTGAGTTCTAAGATGTAAACTGCTATAATATTATATCAGTTGTCTCCAACTTTGTTTTAGATGTGCCTAAGTTCAAAAATCATGCAAACATTAAAACATGCTTTATTAAATATTGCTTGACTGGAAAACATTTGTCATAAGACATTGTACCAGTAAACTATCTTAACTACTATTCAGAAGTTTGTTAATGTTAACACAATTTTTTCCATATTTTTTTGAAATTTGCTTATAATTAATTTTATTCATCTGATAACACACTTAAAATGACTGCCAAGCATGTGTGTGCACATGCTGGAGCACACTAGTTGGTAACAACTACTGACTTTGATCTAGAAGAATCTGATCAGATTAATCTGAGATTGTTTTGGTTAAAAGTGGCCACTTAGTTCATTGATGACTACATCAATTAAAGAAATTTAATCTAATCTAAAACTTTTTAGTATAAAAGAAACCATTACCTTTCTGTATCACTACAAAGATTCTCAATTTGAATTATGTGATTGTTATGTTGAATTTGAAACAGTGTAGCAGCATCTAGAGTTAATATTAGTTTAAGTTAGTTGATATTGAAATACAGGGTGTTTTTTTTTTTAACTGACAGTACTCAGAGACATCTGTAGAGCAATCTAACAGCCAGACTGTTGCCAAATTTGAGTGTGTGACTAATGAAGACATGGGAAAAAGATTCTGCAAAGAAAAAATAGTAATACCCAAATTTGCCGGTAGGGGTGGATTTGGCACTGTTGTAGCAAAACAACTAAGAATTTGCATAACACGCTGGTAACACCTCAATCCAAATTCACAATGACGTGGTCGACAGCAGCGCCACCTAATTTGGTGCAAGACAATGACAAAAATCCAAAGCACATTCCAGACATCAGTAGAGTTCAACATGGATCTTTTGTTATCTCAGCGTGCATTGCTTGTGAAACTTTATTATCTTAACCAATCAAGTGCACCGGGCAGTCTTCATGAGTTTAGAACCCATAACAACCTGTGCAGAGGTCCTCTATCAATTAATGCATTGAAAAACTTGATTAAAGAAATTTTTGAAGAGACAGGATCTTTAGCAGTTCATCCTGGTAAAGGGTGGAAACTGGTGTCTGCATAGACAGTTAGTGATTTTGCGACTCTACTCATTGAAGGTTCACAGGGGACCATTGCTGGTAGTAGCAGCGCCCGGGGAGTGGCATGACAATTTGGAAATGACGTCTTTGACAGTATGGCAAGTTCTGTGAAAAGTTCTCAAGTTCTAGCCATACATGATAAGCTGCCTGCAAGAATTAAAACCAAATGACCATGCTACACAGTTGACATTTGCTCTGACATTTCTTGCCAGGATGGAGGTGGTTGTGGATAATTCTCTGGGGAGATGAGGCCCATTTTTATCTAAATGGGGTTGTGAACACTCAAAATTGTTGCATTTGGGCATCCAGGAGGTTGTGCAAATCCCATTGCATTCACTGAAACTTGCTGTTTGGTGTGGCTTAGAGCAGATTTCATCATCGGATCATTCTTTTTTGAGAACCTCACTCAAACAGGACCACATATCTGTACTGTTACTAAGGAAAGGTATTGTGATATGCTTACTAGTTTTGTCATTCCACAACTTCAGCAACGACAATGCCTGGATGATACAATCTTTATGCAAGATGGAGCACCACCACACATTAGTCTCACGGTGTGGAATGTGTTGCACCAGCACTTCACTGAAGAAAGGGTCATCAGTTGCTTTTTTTCCGTTTGCATGGCTGCCTCACTCCCTGGATCTAACCCCATGTGACTTTTTCCTGTGGGGTTACTTAAAGTCCAAGGTCTATCTTGGTGGTGTCCCAAACTTGACCTTGAAGGACAACATTTTTCAAACTGATGAACGTTCCCGCGGACATGTTATGTTCAGCCATAGAGAACATGGTGTTCAGGATGCAATGTGTTGTCCAGCAGGATGGTGGTCACATTGAAGGAGGGAGAAGGTTATTTGCTGATTAATTAAACTTTTGTTATTCAGTGAAACCTCTGTCTGATTATTCATTTGTGTTTAGTAATTGCAGCTGGGTTTTATTCAAATTTATTAGCTGTTTCACTACAACAGTGCCAAATCCACTCCTACCAGCAAATTTGGGTACTACTAATTTTCTTCATGGCATATTTCCCATGTCGTCCTTAGTCACTCTCCCAAATTTGGCAACAGTCCAGCTGTTAAATTGCACTACAGATGTCTTTGAGTACTGTCAGTTTAAAAAAAAAAAACAACCTGTATATAGTAGATTCATTTTCTTTAAAAGTCCTTTTTTTAAAAATTGTAGAAAAGAAGGCCTAAAATTATACCAATAGTTAATCCATCTGTCATTTCATTATTGAGCTAGAACTTGACTAATTATATGGATGTTTTGTAATTTAGACAAGGTAAACAGTTATGCCACTAGCTTGTTAAAATAAAATTATTTCTTCATATTTAACAACAAAGTTAAATCTACAGACTGTTTTGCTAAATGGGATGATGTCATGATTTTGAATTTTAATATCTTGTTTCATAGGCTTTAAATTTGAGGAATAATAATAGTTATAATGCTAATGTCAAAATAATTGTTACACAAACAAAACAAAACTAAAAATTGCAAAGGTTTGAATGAACTTTGTAGCTCTTTCGGTGTAAAGTGTCTTATTCACTTGGCTATTGCTGTTCTGAGGAGACATCACACACCTTCCAAAGACAAGCTAAACACCTCAAATTTATTCAGAGGCCTGGGTTTTTTGGAAATTTTTGAAGTGGATCCTATTAGTTGAACAATGATCTGTTTGTGCTTGGTGTTCACAAAGTTTTATTCATTTTATTCAAATTGGAGACTGAAAAGTCTGACCATCCTTGTTAGTGAATGCATATTCACACTGCTGGATAAAAGCAATTCTCGTCTGAACTTCTGCAGTAATAACCATATTCTATAGTCAATCTGGCTTCTTCCAGTTTTTGTGTTTTCCCCAAGTTAAAGAAGTTTTTTTTTTTTTTGGTGAAAAATTATTGATTGCAGATGGACAAAACTAATTGGTAATATTCTCTTAAAATGGATTGGCAAGACTTCTTTAATGAAGGGATTGTCAAGCTTGCCTCTTGTTCAAAAAAAATATGGATTTGATTATGTAGGAAAGTAAGACTTGTTTAGTTATATACATACACACACACACACCCTTTTTTTTTATATACACTTTTTTACAACTTACATTGACTCCTATAGTCACTTCTAATCTAGATTCCTTATTCAAACTAATTGTTTTTGATCTGCACAGTTGAATTTAAGAATGTTATGATATAGGTGAACATTCATTAGAATATTGCAGATATCTTCTGTGGTTATAGTAAAGAAGTCAATTATTAGCAATAATGAAAATTTGCATACTTGATTGTATGATTTAAAAAAAAACGCTTGACTAGAAAGAACTGATTAGGTCAATAGACTGTAGTTTATTCACCAGAATTGGCTTCCTGTAACATGACTCTTATTGAAATTGGAATAAAGACTAAAGATATTTTTAGATGTTGCTGATTTTAAAAATGTAACTTAGTTCTTTTTGTGTGTGGTTTTTATGGGGAATACTTCAGTTCAATATCTTTAATTTGGAAAATATTAAATATTTATTCAAAAATTACCTAAATAAATTTCTAATTCATCTTGTAATTGTCAAGACAAATTACTGTGTGTATTGTAGTAGTATATATAATTTCTCAAAAAGAAAAATTTATTTTATTTTAAATGGAACATACAAAGCAAGGTTAATATACCATACAGAAAAATTTTTTTAGCTTAAACCAGTGTTTCTCAAACTTTTTTGTCTGGTGGCACACTGAAATTATTAAACAAAATTCACGGCACCCCTATTATTATTATTAATTTTTTTTTTTTGCTTTTTTACGGTTAGTAAGATATGAAGGATGAAGTCTTTGAAAAAAAAGTTTTTTAAAGTAAGTTTATTTCCAAACAACACAAAAACATTCAAAACAAAGTTGTTATAAAGGTATTTAGTGATAAAATGTGAACTTAATGTGAAGTTTGTGCCTGATGGTGTTTGTATATTTCTTTGATATTAGGTCGTGTTTTTGAGAAACATATCCTCATCTAATTTTCAAGTCTTTCTCTCTTCTTTGTTTTAATATTTGAGTGTAGGGAATCCCACTTCACAGAGATACGATGTGGAAAACTGCAATAAAATATTAAGTGCTTTGAATCCTATATTGGGATATTCCTTCGTAATTGTTATCTAAAATGAATTCAGACTCATTTCTGAATGCTTCAATCTTAACGTACGATCGTTATGTATATCAATTAATTCTTCGGCTTCTGCAAGACTGAACTTATTTCTGATGTCTCTATAAAAGGATTTCAAATCCAGTCGTACAAATCAACTTATATGTCAGGTAAATAGTGGTTAATTTTTTCTTCTAACGACATTTGTAAATAAGTTTTTGCAAATTTGTATTGTTACATTTTCCTTTGGCAACTTGAATAGACATTTCTACATTATTTGCGTTTACTTTTATCTTTCACATTTTTATTTTATCTTTAAAAGCTTTAATTTTATCTACAGATATTAAAATATTTTCATTTCTACCTTGCATGCTTGAGTTTAACTTGTTCAGGTGATCAAATATGTCTGTTAAATAAGCTAGTTTGGAACACCAAGAGTCATTTTGTAATAATACACAAAATTCTGGTTTGTTTTCATGTTGAAAAAATATTAATATTTCTTCAAGCTCAAAAACATGATTTAATACGTGACCTTCTGAAAGCCATCTCATTTCGGTATGAAGAAGCGGGTTATTATGATGAATTGAATCTCTTCACAGTTTTGCAAATATATGCGATTTTAATGGTCTAGCTTTGATATAATTGACCATTTTTTAATAATTTATATTCTAACACACTTTTCAGTTCATAGCCTATTGTCTTTGCTACCAATGATTTACGATGAATGAAGCAGTAAGTTGTTACAATGTTTTCGTTTTGCTTTTTAGCATATGAAACAAATCCTTTTTATAGTTCCAATCATTGAAGGGGCACCATCTGTGCATACACCCAAGCAAGATTTCCAAGGTAGACCATTTGTATTAAAATATGTGTTCACGATATCAAAAACATTCTTTCCTGCCGTAGTTTTTTCGAATTCTTTGCAGCATAAAAATTCTTTCCAAAATTTCATCATGTTCAATAAATCGAGTGAAGGCAAGTAATTGTGCTTTACCACAGATATCAGTTGACTCATCCAACTGCAAACTAAATAATTTCGATTTATTTTATTTATAACTGGTGTTTCAATGTAACTAATATGTTTACTTAGTGCCATTTGATGAAGGAATCATTTTTATTTCTTCTGCTTCAGCACCAAAAATTGTTCTCACAATTGCTCTACAGGCCGGGCAAATCAAAGTTTTGTCACTAGTATGAGGCTTCATTTTTCTCGCAATTATTTCTGCGACTAAATAACTGGCTTCTTGAACATGGTCAGCAATCGTATATTTTTTTTTACAAAATTTTTACTTGTTTTTCTTGTAATTTTATCAGATCTTTTGAAATATTAGAGGTTTTTAGACAAGTGATCATATTTTGTGGAGAAGTGTTGCAATAATTTACTGGAAACCATAGCTTCATTTGATAAAAATCAAACCCCACACAATACATTTTGGTCTGGGAATTAATTTATCACCACACCAGGTAAATCCCATTTTTAGGTAACTGTCTTGATATAAGTGAGTTTTTTACATTCTTTTTTAATGCAACATTTTTACGAGAACTTATTGTTTCTTTTTGTTTTCAATAGTGCTTGTTTGTTGCACAACGTTAAAAATAGTTAAATCTTCACTAATAGAGCTCTGAATTTTTGATGATTTACTAGTGCTAATTGATTCCTTAGCTTTGCTACCAGTAACCACTTCTTGATCATTAGAATCTTCGTTTTTTTTTTTAATGAAAAAATTATTTGTGATATTGAATGACATAATTAACTTCAATATTTTATTATAAAATTTAATTACAAGTTAATAATTTATTTTTTCTTGCTGTAAAGAAGAATATTTGTATATGATGCTTTTTCATTATTGTCTGAACATATAACAATAATAAAAACAACTACTTACTGCATTCAACGCATTTATATTGCACTTCTACTCGTTGCAGGAACAGACAACTAGTAACTAGTTCGTTTTGTTTCTAGCCAATTACCAAGTCACTGAGACAAGTGGCGACATAATAAGATTAGTAGAAAAAACTAATATTCATTTTTTATAATTGTTTTTAATTATTTATTTAATTTAATACTTTAATTCAATTATTTTTAAGTAATTTTAATTTAATTATTTAAAAATTTTGAGGCACCTGCTTTGAGAACCACTGGCTTAAACCCTGCATTATTTTAGCTAATTTTACTAAAGTTGTAGTAAAATTTTAAAAACCATACAGTGTACTGCACTATCAATGTAACCATAAATCTATTGTTACAACCCACAAGTATCATACCTTATTGAATAATTCTTGGTTTTGATCACACCAGGCAACGAATGCTGAATGAAAATCAAATTTCCATCTTTGAGGTCATTTTATGGAGTTGTTTAACAAGTTGCTGACAACTTGTTTTTTTTTTTTTTTTTTTACATTAACAAAACTTTAATTGTAAACTAACTTAATGTCATCACACTGAAACCTTTTTCACACTCAAGTGTGCATTGGGTGTGAAAGAACAATTCAATAACTGTTGATATATAAGGGTGATCTGAGAGGTGGTCATTTTATAAACAAATCCTATTGCATCAGAAATTGTTTTTTAAAATTTACAATATTAACAATTAAGTATTAGTTATTGGAAACTTTCATGTCTACAAAGCAAAGAATATGTAACTCCCTACACAAGGTGACATCTGCACAGCAGACCTCTTTGCATAGTCGGAGCAATGAGAGTGCGCACTTTGTCAGTACTAACTGTCCCATTTTAAGAGATGACGTTAAAGTTGCCACCTGGCCAGTGTTGAGGAGTTTTGGCTGGCAATTTTAAATCAAGGCCAGCGGTCGACAAAAAATATTTGTTTCAGCAAAACAGTTTTTAAAATATAAACAAAATTATATTTTAATTGAAAAATATTAGATAAAATTATTTTTTATATTCAATATGTTTTACTTATAATAAAATGCTTGAAGAACATCTTAAATATTACTTTAGGCAACACCTTTTTTTAAATTTTAATTTACCTTTTTTTTTTAATTTGTTTAAAAGATTCTTTTTGACCCTTTTCATAGATCTGCATCATGTTTAACAAGATTTGTGCTGTTTAATTAAGAAGACAGTTCAAATCCTTCTAAGCCTGATGCAGACCTGTGAAATGGGTCAAACATTCTTTTATAGAAATTAGCATTAAAAAGTATAAGGTGGTGTTCAAGCTAAATTAGTGTCAGCCTATATAGAAGTGTTTTTAATGATAAAATGACTTTCCCATTATAACTGAATCATTAAAGAATCATCTATTAAAGTTTGTGTTTAAATTTTTGAATGCATTTTGTGCGATTTTAAGTAAAAATAATTTTGCACTAAAGTTATTGCAGTTTTGAGTTTTAAAAATTGATTTTTCAAGATGAATTGGTTTAGGCATTTGTTTGATTCTTTCCTCAAATAACTAAGTGCAATTGTACATTAGGAAATCCTAGTTAGTGAATGAATTCAAAACTTGGTTAACTTGTGGTGGTGGTTATTTGTTTGGCTCATTGCATCATTTGCTGAACCTTATTTAGTGTTAAATACAATGGAATTACAGCATTTACCAGGCAAGTCGATTTGTGAGAAGTGTTAAAAAAAAGTGCATGTTTTCATTGCCTTTCTCTGTTATCACATTGGCCAACGAAAGAGTTTTCAATGATGTGACCTTAGATGACATGATGGAATAGGATTTTTGAGTAAAAGAGAAGTAGCTTAATTTGTTTGGGTAATGTTGCAATATTAACTTTATCTCCAATAAGATTAAGATTACACATTTATTTTCTACTACGCAATAAAAGCATGCATATCTATTTATAAATGGAGAATTTTCACGTTTTGAAAGATCAATTCTGGATTTTCCAATCCCATTCCATTCTTAGGTTTGATGTTTGTTTACAAGAACTGTACATTCATTAATTAATAATGTAAATGGTTAATTTTTCTAAACTAAAATAAACTTTACAAAGTATTCAAAAGAATTTTTGGAATTGGGAGAAATTTTGGTATTGTCCTATCACTAAAGCATCTTAAAAACTAAGATGCTTTAACCACTTGGAAAATAGTTTTTTAGTGAAATGTGCTAAAAAAGTTGTTGCTACATCTAAATTNCATCATTGAAAACTCTTTCGTTGGCCAATGTGATAACAGAGAAAGGCAATGAAAACATGCCTTTTTTTTAACACTTCTCACAAATCGACTTGCCTGGTAAATGCTGTAATTCCATTGTATTTAACACTAAATAAGGTTCAGCAAATGATGCAATGAGCCAAACAAATAACCACCACCACAAGTTAACCAAGTTTTGAATTCATTCACTAACTAGGATTTCCTAATGTACAATTGCACTTAGTTATTTGAGGAAAGAATCAAACAAATGCCTAAACCAATTCATCTTGAAAAATCAATTTTTAAAACTCAAAACTGCAATAACTTTAGTGCAAAATTATTTTTACTTAAAATCGCACAAAATGCATTCAAAAATTTAACACAAACTTTAATAGATGATTCTTTAATGATTCAGTTATAATGGGAAAGTCATTTTATCATTAAAAACACTTCTATATAGGCTGACACTAATTTAGCTTGAACACCACCTTATACTTTTTAATGCTAATTTCTATAAAAGAATGTTTGAACCAATTTAAGTCCAACCAAAATTGTTTACTGCGCCAACACCAAAAATAAAAATATACTGTGGTCCCCCACACATTTATTTACAACAAAACATTTTACAATTATACAGTATTTTGTATGTATTTTAATATAAACTTATTTTTCACTTAGTCTTTTTAATATCAACAGGTATTTTCAACATTGCACAACATAGTTGGTTTTTTATTGGTTTTTTTCATTTTCATTGGTCAATCTATTACAACTTTTAATTTAACAATCTTCAATTTTGAGAAAAAAGATTCACAAAGATAGGTGATTCCCATTTGCAGCTGTAATGCTCATTGCCAGTTTTTTTGGTTTGGGGATTTTTTCTTTCCGGTTTTTTTTTTTTTTATAAAATTGAACTTTGTCGTTAACCTCAAACATATATTTCAATTCAGATGATGGCTGGAGATCTATTAACTCCATCTGCAAATTTGTTGGCATTGATTCCACATCAATCTCTAAAATTTAGATGGTTCAGAAGAGCTGTGTATTTTTTTCCAGCTTAAATCTAAAACATTTTTAGTGTAATAATTCCTACTAACTAAAATTTCACTTAAATTGGCACATTCAAATGTAATTTCAAGTAAAAACTTTTTTAGCATTACAAATATTTTGATTTTATTCAAACTTGTCTCTGAAATTTTTATTTTGATTAAGATTATTTGCTGGAAGTTTTTTGCATAATAGTCCTCAGCTTCTAACAATATCACCCCCCCCCAATTTTCCAATGTTCCTGCCTTGATGGTTATCATTTCATCGATGGTGACCCATATAGGATTATCTTGGCTTTCTTTCTGAACTGATATTAGTGTTTCTTTATATATAAGAACTAAAATAATTTTTGCATAATGTTGGCTTATCTAGAACTGATATATGTGAATTTTTCCAGAAATTCTTTAAAGGCTGCATTATTCACTTTACAGTGGAATATCAGCACTTACTAGGGCATGATAGAGATCTGTTCTGAATTTGTTTTGAGGATTTTGGTTGGGAAATACTTTTTGGGAGCAGCTAGAAGCTGTTGGGTGAATTATTCTCTATTCTGCTTTTTGTGTAGATGCTTATAGAAATGTGTTGCTGTATTTGGAATTGTTGATTTTCTGGCATTGTTACTTCACAAACACAGCAGATGATCCTTCCCTCTTAAATTCTTCACATTTGTTTCTCTATAATCAAGCTGAATTTTAGCATCATTGAAAAGAATGTTAAGAAAAATTTTTTAAATGTTTGTTGCTCCAGAAAATTGTTAGATTGCATTTAGTAGCATTGATGCTAAACTTTACTGTTTATATGGCCAGAAACTAGCCTATGACACCTAATGGTGCCAATAGTAACAAAGGTTAGTCTTCTAATGTCTAATTGCTAGTAGGGATTTTTTTTTCTGGTGAGTGGACATGACAGAATTGAAGACATTGGTTTCTTCTACATCTTAAATCTATATATATATAAAAATGAATGTGTGTGTGTCTGTCCTTCATGCATTACCACACCGTTTATCCGATTGCCGTGAAACTTTGGGAAGTTGTTTAATATACTCCGGTGAAGGTTTGTGGCATAGTACGATTGCCATAAAACTTCGGAAAGTTTTTTAATACACTCCCGCGAAGGTTTTTGGCATAGTACATTTATCCTACGATAGATGGCGCGCGTTTACACGAGCATTCGAGCACAGTGTGTTCGATCGATTTCAAATTGTGAAGACCATTTCCCCCTTCAAAAAATATTTCTATATATGCATTTGTGAACTGTTATTTACGATATTCGTAATAATGTTTGTTTAATCACTTTATTTCAACTTTTTTTTGCTAATTACGTATTCGCTCGAACTTTGTTAAAACTTTAACTGTATACCGAACAACAACCGAAGTTGTAGAAGGAAATTCGCCTATTTTACCGATCTAGGGATCCCCTTTTCCAAATTTTAATATCATCTAATAATTTAAAAAGACAAATTACAATAAAACGGTTTATTATCCAACTATCAGAAATTTCACAACATGCCAAGGAAGAGAGGAAGGAGCAATTAAATAATTAAAATTATAAAGGATTTAAAAATATATATAAAAATGGGGAATATCGCACTTCTGACAATCGCAGCGAGTGTGTGGGCTAAATTTGGAGAATCCGTGCTTCTCGCATGGACAACTGTATGTGGCCGGCTCACGCGTCGGAAAACCTTCCGATTTATTCGTGTACGCACCAGACGGAAAAACAAAAAATATCGTGTATCCACAAACACTCCAATAAATAAATAGAATTGAAACGACACTTTGAAATGTTTTCCCGATAAAAATTAATAATAATAATAAGTTTCAATAAAAATAATAAAATGTAAATTGAATTTTATCATAATGAGTTTGCTTGAATTTCCTTTCTTCTGAGATCGCAGCAATGCGCGACGGGTAAGCTAGTTCTGAAATAAAGTTGAATGTCACTGTTAGGTCTAAGTTTTATTTGTAAGGTGAGTTGGCATGAGATGGCTGTCACTGTCACCATTAATCTTAATCCCCAGCAGTTGAAGTTGGTCAGTCTTGAGAATGCTAAATGGTCACCCTGGAACCAGGTGCAAAATTGAATGCATCTTTACGGCACTAGGAACAGGCAGATGTGAATTATTATCTATAGATGGACCCAGAAAACATTTCCCACTGTTTTTGTGTAGAATGACAAATTTTAATGAGCTCATTGGCTTTGAGAATTCTAGTTCAATTGAATAATCTCAACATGTTCCTGCTAGTATTGATGCTATAGGAAATGAGCTTACATCATGTAGCTTTAGTTGTACCAGTTTTTCCAGACTAAATCACTTGTCAAATGTATAATTGATAAAATTAATTTTGAAAATTTGATCTTGTGCAAAATGATTGTCTAAGAATTTTCTAATATTATACATAGATTAAGCTTTTGAAGAAATTACACATTGTATTTTGAGTTTATTTATAAAATTAAGCTTCAAATACTTATTTTTCATTTAAGACTAAACTGAATTTACTAAATACTTAGCCATTTTGAAAGTGGTTTTTTTTAATTTTTAACGTTACAGCCCAAGTCACCATAATCTGAAACACATTTCATACATGAATTTTTTCTGTTATATAATATTTTTGGTTGCTTCAAATTACTTGTTAAGAACCTCTTGCATTTCAGTGAAAAATTAAAACTAGATTTTTTTGCAGATTGTGTGAATTATGGCTCCTCCAAGTTTTGCAGATTTGGGTAAACAAGCACGTGATATTTTCAGCAAAAACTATCGTAAGTATCCTTTAAGTTCAGTAAATTTTAATCCTTGTCTGCTTAGTAGTTAGAAATTTCAATACTTGTAATTTTGCTTTCTACAATAAAACTTGAAGTTTAGTATTTCAAAGACAATTTTTAAAAAAATTTTTTCAAAAAATCTTGTATTAAATATGAATTATTTTTCTAAATTTTTTTGCAGATTTTGGCTTAGTAAAACTAGAATGCAAGACAAAAACTAGATCAGGAGTTGATTTTACAGTAAGTGGAACATCAAATAATGATACTGGAAGAGTTAATGCCTCATTGGAATCAAAATACAAGCTTTCTGAATATGGTAATATTTTTGTTCAAAGTAATAAGTTTAGAATAAGATCAATTTAGTTAAATGTTTTTAATTTTCAATTTTATGAACATATGAACTTAAATCAAAAAATTAGTAGCCATGTTAATCTACTGGAACAGTATCAACTATAATTGATATGATAGATCTAAATTGTTTTATTGAAATAATCTATTGTAAGTTTTTTGTTAAATTTCTAACAAAACCTGCATTGAAGCTTTTTCCCCAATTCTTAATACCTTAACAAAATTTCATCTGAATAACACTATCAAACCTTCAATTAATTTAAATCATCAAATTTACTTCAGCTTGTAGGAATGATTTTTCTCTATGGATATATTGCTTTTATGCAAAACTTTGAATCCTAACCCACTAGTAAATGTCAACATCTTCATTAAGGCTGGTAAGTTCTATTTGGTATTTGCAGTAATCTTCACATCCAATCTCTGATTTTCAATTATTAAAATATTCCACTTTAAGATTGACATTTAAAATAAAATTTTAAATATCTAAGTGAAGAAAAATTAAACTCGTGTCCTTTTTGAAAATCTATTATAGAACAAATTGAAAATAAATTATTTATTATAAATTTGTAAATGTTAAGGAATTATCAAAGTATTATTCAAAAAATTCAGTTTTAAGATGAACTTTGTTTATTTCCTAATAATCTGTTCTGTTCTGTGATCTGTTCTAATATATATTTTACTAACTGATTAAAATATACATATTACTGCTGATGACAAAACATAATTTTTTGTCTTGGTAAGTTAAGTTACCTGCCTCGATTATAACACCCCCTCTTGCAATCAGTTCTGTTTTGTCCATTATAACTTAACCATTCTAATAGTCAGTTCTGACTAGAATAATAGGAAAATTGAGATGGATGAAGGATCAAGTCAGATCTGTTAGCATCCATATTAACTTCTGTTATAAGTTGTTTACATCAATTTTATGAACTTAAGATGAAATTGTTGTGTTGTAAAGTTTGTTCTCTCTGATATTTAAAAATATACAGAGTGAGTTGGGAGGGGAGAGAAATCAGTTTGGAAATGATAGTTTGGACCATTGTTGAACTTTTTGCACATGAGTATTATTCTCAATGATTTCAGAGATACAGCTGTTTGCCAAGTACAAGTAGGAGCAACTTTCAGTTTGAAGAGTACTTGACAATTTACAGCATCTCCTAATACTGAAGCATGTATTATGTCATGTTACAGTATTGCCATAAGCAGATGTTAGACCTGTTGATAGTGATTTGGAATGAAATTTACAGCACTTAGGCTTACAACTGACTCATCTACAGAACACTGAAGCATGTACTAATTTGTTATGTACTCAATGGATTGCAAGTATTAAAACTTTGAACAGCTGTCTTAAACTCCTGAATGACTCTCTTCAAACTTTTTAATTACATCGTAGGTAATATCAATGTTTACAAATTTCCCCAATTGACTTTCTTCTCTTCCTGACTCAACCTTAACCTAAATAAATAAGGCATTAAAGTTCTGCATTCTTTTTTATAATTTGCATAACATTCAGTTATCATGATATAGTTTATACTTAAAGACTACACTATGCTTAATTTAAATAAGAATGCATTCATAATTTATGTTTATAGTAGTAATGAATATTCTTAAGCTTAATGTTACTTATGCTATAAAAATTAATTTTTTGTCAAGGAATTACAATGAAAGAAAAATGGAACACAGATAATACACTAGCTACTGAAATTTCTATGGAAGATCAGTTAATTAAAGGCTTAAAAATTGCTTTTGATGCTACCTTTGCACCTCTCAGTGGGTAATTATTATTTTTTGTTTTATAAAATTTAAAATTTTATTTTTAAAAATTTTAATTGAGATCTTAATTTGTAGGAAGAAAACTGGAGTTATGAAAACTGCATTTAAGAATGAAAATGTTAATTTATCTACAGACATAGATTTTGATTATGCAGGACCAGTAGTACAAGGTTCAGGTGTAGCTGGGTATGATATTTGTTTTAAGCAGTCTTTTGAGTTGTAGCAGTTTAAGATGTTTTTTGTAAAGTTAATGTTAAATGTACTAATAGCATAAAGTAACTATTCATTAAGATTGTTTGGATTTTAATATTTATGTACTACTTGCCACAAGCATCAGGATATCAATTTTTACTAGCATGTGAGAGAAATGATTATTGGTCAACAGAATGAAATTATTGCTGTTGCGAAAGTGTTTTTGGTTAAATATTTATCTGGCTTCATTTTAATTTAGATTCATGTAATGCAAATTTCATTAGGAAGCAATTTTACTTTTCTTTGTTATGTATACATGACAGCTGGGAAAGTATTGGAATCGTGTCAAATTTCACCCTCAGTTTTTTCTAATCTCCATGTTTTGAGACCACCTGAACTGAAAAGTCAAAACCATCTGTTGGTGTTTTTTCTTTCACTTAATATCTCAGGATGAGGTAAAGATTAAGAAATGAAATTTTGGCAGTAGCTTGTATGAAGGGCATTGATGCTATTAAATTTTTTGGTGAAAGGATGGGAATGAAGATTTTGTTGTTAACATTTACACTTTTTATAAAATTCAAACCTACCCTCAAAATTAAGCTTTTTTGCCATTTTATAGTAATTAAGATTTTTATAACAAAATCTGATAACAGATGATGCCAAACACTATTTTGCTTAATAATAAAGATTTTTTAAAATAAAAATGCTCAACAGCCAGGAAAGTCAAGCAACTCTTGTTGCTAGATTTTTAAGGTTTTTGATTTAAATGACAGCTTTTAAAAATTAAAATTACCTTAGATATTTAATGTTATTTTTCATTTTAATTAGAAATTTATCTTATGCACTGGTATGTTCTGTTAAATTAATTTCACTTTTATAACTAATTTTTGTTTTTCAATTCTATATATCTAAGATATATGCAATTTTTAAAAATGATCTAACTTAACCAGTTGGTTGCACAGTACTCCAGTTGGAGTAAGTGTCAAATTTTTTTTTTGTAATTAACTAGTTGGTGCCGATTTTAAGCACTGATTGGCATTTATCTACATAGACTAAGTCTGTTTCAACGAATAAGATATTTTTTACACTCCCTATGTTTAAATTTACCCAGAAAACTCCTCCTTTCCATGTTAAGTCTATGGGAGACCCATCTTTCGTTCATTGGACAATAAAATTCTTGTTTGCACTTCTGTTGAGCTTTAATTGGTATATTATAGCTAAATGACTATCCTTTAACGAATAAACATTGACTTGGGTTTGTGGGGTGGGAACTTTCTTGGAAAAAGTTATTTTTCTCGGAGCTACATTGTTAGCTACAAAAGTAAACAAACAATTATAAATCATTATTCTTGTTTTTTAGCTTGAATGTAGTAAATTTTTATAAATATTTATCCTGTTTAACAAATAAGCATGTTTTTTAAACCATCCAGCCATAAATCTTTTAAAAATCAAAGTACTTCCGGTTATCATGGAACTTTCGTAATACGTAAGAAATACATGTATAATCGTTAATATAATAAAGTAGTAATCACTTGATATATACCACTGTTAGTACAATAGTGTAAATAACATAAATAGAATCAAATATACATTATCAATACTAAAAAGTGTATTGACCTAAATTTAGAATAACCACCACCCCCTTCCACGCTGATCGGCGTTATAATCTATAGGTCGTATTATTTCTTTACATCGGTTTAGAAAGCTGCAGTTTTTTTTGTGTGAATATAGACCTATTTAACATATATAACAGATTAATCAGATGTTTGTTAAATTTTTTTAATTTTTTGAATTCTTGAATTCCATAAATTTTTTTAAATATGTACATAATATTTTGAAGTAAACATTCATAAAGTGTGATATGTGAATGATAAAAGGCAAAAAACAGATCAGATCTACAATAATTTTTAAGTGAAATATTGCAAGTTTTAAAAATTACTATAAAAACCAGAATGTCACGCAACAATGGTATTGTTTCAGATTATCGAGATGCACAGCTGACTGGTTAAGCTTTAACTTATTTAAACATCTATCAAATTAAGTTTTTATTGTATAAGATATACATCATAAAGGCTAGAGCAAACTGGATACTATAATGTATAGTGCTACAATGCTACAAAAGCTCCATTACAAAGCTAAATATGCTGTAAACAAAGTCCCACACATTGCATAAACATTAGCAAGAACTCATTGAATAAATAGTGCTATATATTAGTGGCCAGTGTGCACCAGCCTTAAGTGTATTAAGTAGCTTTTGATGTAATCCAACCTCACTTAACCTAATCATAAATTTAATAGACTGGTGTTTTAGTTGCTAATTGTGTAGTCTGTTGTTCAAATGGCTATGCAATTTCCTAACATCTTAAATTATTTTTAAGTGCCTTAAGATTAACTTTTCAAATTTTCAAAATGCAATAAGTTTTTCAATTTACTTTTACTGCTACATATATAAAATTAATTTTATGATAATTCTCAATACTCTGCACACAACTTGAACTCTGATGTAACCATTATATGATTTTCAAGTGGATACAGACCCTTTCACTGCATTTGAAGTGTAAGGTTAACAGGTTTTTGAACTGAGTTCTATCATAACTTGTTTGTATAATACATTTAGAAATATGTAAAAAAAAGATACTTGACCATTTAATTTATTTCATTAAAATTGTCTTTTGTTCGTGTTAATGTGGCAACTCTGCTTCTCTTAACTGAAGAATCTACTTCAAACTGATAAAATATTGTCATAAAACAATATCACATTAATATTTTTTCCTCAATATGAATGGAAACAACTTCTGATATCCTACTGTTACAAAACACATGCATCACTAATCATCTAATCAAACTACAATGCATAAAGGAATAGCTTGTTTGCTATGTTATGCATTCTTTTGGGATTTATATTCATTAACTGTAGTAAATCAGTTCTACTATTTATGGAATTAATTTGTAAGATAGTGTTTTAATTTGGAGAATAGTACTGTAGTATGTCATACAAGGAAGACAGTGAGTGCATTAGCTAGTAATGGCTAGATATGTTATATCGTGCCATTTGATATATTGCTTATCTAGTTTCTTTTCTACAGGTGCCAATATAGTGGGACTCCTGTGTTTTTTGCCCTTTTTGTGAAGTGTGTAAAGTAATGAACAAAAATATAAGGTCGTAAAAAATGTACTTTATTATTGCAATATGTAGGACAAATGATTACTAATTGTATAGGAAAACATCTGCATAAAGGGTTTTTGTAAAAAGATGTTTCACAGTCTGTTACTTAATTCACTGTTCGGCATCTTGCACCTGATCTGTTAAAATTTTTAGCACTATTGATTCTGATATTTACTTCAATTATTTTACTGTTCTAATAACTTATCACTTTTTATGATATATATTTGTTTAGTATTGTTGAGTAATTGGTAAGCATGTTGTAGGCAAGATCACAACAATCATTCAATACAAGTTTTATCAAAGTATCTTTTAATTAAACTATTGAGTGAGCAATATTAAGAAATTTCAATGCTATTTCTTTTTTGAAAATAAAGAAGCTTTATCTTAAATATTGGTAGTCATTGTAAGTGTCATAATTTTCTTTAAATACCATATCTACTCGCATATAAGATGAGGATTTTATTCCTTTTTCACTCCTTCAAAAACCTAGGTCATCTTATATGCATGTTCGAAGGATTCTTGGCATTTTTGCAATAATTTTTGTGACTAGTTTATTCGCATTTTTTACTGGATGCTCACCTTTATGGTGTTTAATTTAAACAAAAGTGTTTTATCTGGGTCATTTTGAATCATTCTTGTGTATTGTCAGGAGTAAAGATTAATAGCAATAGGAAAAGCAAAGCTTTTGAATTGAATTTCAAATTGAAATTCCAAAATCACACGGGAGCACGATATAAGTTTTAATCCATTCCCACATGAAAACGTGATTATTTTGGAGAAACTCTAAGTGTAATCGGCAGAGAGTGAATTTGATTGTTAAGAATTTTCATAAAAGGTTTCAGATTTACATGAAGAAATTATGTTGATTTTTACAAGATTTTTCCTTAAAGTTTAAAATGTCTGTAATTTCTGCAGGTCAATGTGTGCATTTACATGCATTTGATATTTTTTGTGATTAAATGAAATAAAATTAGAATTTATTATCGGTAATAAATCTAATTTTCTTTATTTTAATCTTTAGTCATACCTTGTCATATATGCAAGTAAATACAGTAGTTAAATGCTGGCCCTCTAGCTACATATTTATATGAATAATTTTTATGCTTTTTGTCCACATCTAGTTCATAATGTCCAAAGTAGACAAAAGCATATGTAATTAAAGACACGAAGTACATATTAAAATATTTGTTTTAATACATTGTTTATCTAAATGGTCACTTTTGATTGTAAAGAATATTTATATATAATAAACATCTTAACACAGTAATTTGCCAAATTCTAGTTTGATTATTCAGGTGATTTGTTGATTGTATCTATTTGTAAAGAATATTGTTAAGACTTAAAATTGCAAGTATTAAACTTCAGTTTAGATATTCTTTACAATCAATAGTATGTTTTTGATTTTAAATGTGAACAAATTTTAGTGCCTTTTTATCAGTTTAAATATTTAAATTGCCTTTTTTATTTTTAGTTATCAAGGATGGCTTGCTGGTGTTCAATTAGCTTTTGATACTGGAAAAAATAAACTTACTAAAAGTAATTTTGCTGTTGGGTATGCCACTGGCGATTTCATGTTAAATACACATGTGTAAGTAATTTGTTGAATTATATAATTATAGTTACAATTTTATATTAGTATGTAGTATCCTAAAAATTAAGTAGCTTTTAATTAAAACGTAAATCGATATGGTTAATGTATTAAACAATAATAAATATTTTATTGAAAGAAACTATCGAGCTGTAACAAGACAAATCTAAAAATTAAACAATATGGTTTAAGTTTTGTGTTTTTTTATTGTAAATTGATAATTTATTAAAAATATTTTAGCATAAAGTATCTAAGCTATAAACTAGCACTAAGCTGTTTAACATGATTTATTAGATCCAGCCATCTTTAGTCTGAGCATGTGAAATATTTTACTTTGTATAAGTCAGTTAAGCAAACTGGAATAATTCAGTAACCTTTGAAAAACATTTTTCTTTATTCATGTGTTAACTATAGAATAGCAAGAATATTGAAGATTAAATTCTATTATTTTCCATTTTTTAATTTCTATTAATACAAACTTTATCCTACTTAATGAGAGATTACTAACTACAGTGGAACCTCGGTATACGACCTTAATCCGTTCCTGGTGTTTGGACTTATACCGAATAGGACGTATACCAAACCAACCTTTTCCATAAGAAGTAATGTAAAAATGATTAATCCGTTCTCATGTAAAAAAAATGGCTGGCTTTAAACACCTCGCTTTCCTCGCTAGTTTCTGCTTGATTTTTCATGAGATCAGCATGTATCCTTTTAACTTTCTCGCAAATAATTTCTTCCGATACGCTGTCGCCAGCACACTGTTTTTCAGTTATCCAAAGCAAAAGCAATTTCTCGACATGATCTAATGTCTTCGATCTCTGTTTAGAAATTGATTTAACCCCTTTCGCAACGTTAGCAGATTTAATAATGTCTTTATTTTTCACGATTGTCGATATCGTCGTTCTCGGAATACGGTATGCAACAGTTAAATCTCGAACACGCGTGCCACCTTCATATTTCTCAACAATCTCTTTTTTCAGTTCCATTGTCATTTTTTTATTTTTCTGTTGCCTTTTTGCAATTCATGATTAATAAAAATAATAAAATGTTACTTACAAATTAAAATCAGAAGAAATTTAACAAAGTTATAAACCGTGGCATCGCGAACGTCTAATCTGGTCTAGTACACCGATAGTGCTACTTGTTCATAGATGGCGCTTATAATTGAATTAAGTTGTATATCGAACAAAAGTCGTATGCCGAGCAAAATTTTGTTTCGTCCAAACAGGACGTATGCCGAATTGGACGTATTTTAAAGTAGACGTATACCGAGGTTCCACTATACTTTGTCTCCAAAAACTTGATTAATTCCCAAATATTTAAGACCCATTTTAGCTTATCTTCAGGGACTTCTTCCTTTACTGCAATTTATAGTATGCAAACGTATATTTCAGGAATTCTATATTGCATAAATTTTCCAATTTGTTTTAGCTTTGAAACATTCTTTTTTTTTTAACTTATTCTGTACAGTGCTCCCTCCCACATTTTCTTTTGCAAACTTCCATTTTTTTTTTTATTTTTTGCTCTTTTCTCAATGACCCACTTCCAAGCTGATGGTAATAATTCTTTATCTTTGACATTAAACACTTCAAAGTAACACCTTTTCTTCCCAATTCCATAATTTATTTGCCATTCAAATATTTTCCTCTTCCCTTATTTCTTCCAATAGGTCCACATTATTCCTCCATATAATTTTCTTTTGCCATTTAGTTTCAAGCATCCTTGAATATTATTATTCTACCTTTTTTCAAACAGTCCTCCCAATGTTCCTTGAGTCTTTCACTTAGTCCTCTTCATCACTTCACTGTAATTTGCCTGATCCAGAGTCAGTCCTGTATGACCACTGTGATTGTCAAGAACATGAAGAGTGGGATTTCTGTTTTTAATAAAATTTTCTAGGTCATTTCCTCAAGTTTGGTAGAAGCTTGGGCTTCAGGAATCTGCAAGTTATGTTATACTTATTTACTTATTCCAGTAAATATCAATGTAATAATAACTGTAGGGTCACTGAAATAATATATACAAAATTTTTTACACTAAAATAGTCAATGCCAGAAGAATGAAACATTTACATAATGAAAACCCTTACCCTTAAAGGTGAGGAATCGTTAGTTGTTGTTTTTCCAATACCAGTATCTGAAGCAAATTTGAATGACTTAAAATGGACATTGTAACAGGATTTATAGATAAGGATGATGAGTAAACAGAGCAGTTTTAAGTTTCAACCTGATTCACATAGTTCTATATAAAATTTTTGCAACATGTATAGTTCAAACAATTCTAATAAACTAGAGTAAGAGTAAAGGTATTTCATTTTGTTAAATAATGGCATTTAGAACACACACACAGCAATCTTTACCTATACAATGTCATGTCATATATGATTGTGACAAAAGCTAATGTCCATTGTCAGTTTGTTACAAATGGTATGTTTGACTACTGTTGTCAGTTTTATCTTAATGTTTCTTCAAAATATCTGCTAATGTAGTAGTCATTGATAGCTGTCTACCTCTCAGAATAATCATTATTGAAAGGCTAATTTTTGATTTTTCTGTTTATATAGAACACTGATTAGATAAAGTACTGCCCTGTGTTGCAACACTAGTATGGTGTTTGGTGCATGTCATAAAGGAAGCATAGATTTGTGCCATATTGACTGCTTATGAAATCTTTTACTTCTATTAATTTTATATTTCCTCCTTTTTTTTCCATCAATCACTCCACCACAGCAGTAATATAAATAAAATTTTGGTGCTTACTGCAGAACTAGGAAATTAATGTGTCAGAAGTTTATCATCATCACTTTTATTCCTTTACAACTCAATGCAGAACTGCTTTAAGTTTGTAAAGTTACATTTAGTGTTTCAAACTAGACTATTTGAGTGGATTTAAAAATATTAACACTTGCTTCAGTGTATTGCAATATTAGTCAGTATTTATTTTCATTAGCCATGTTTAATAGTATATTTATTGGTATTAATAGTATATTGTCTTAGTTGAAAGGTTGGAAAATGGAAGTGCAGGTTGTAGAGAAATAAGATATAAATGTGTTTGGCAATTGCACTTGTGTGCACTTAGTTATTAAGTGATTTTTTTTTCCTTTGTACTGTACATCAATCTAATGAAAGGAAACCTAACCCAATAATGGAAATATTGTTCATTGTCCATGATCTTATGGTACTACTTGTAGTAAACATTCTAGTTTGAAACATTGTAGATTTTTATACTTTGCAGTAATTGTGGCCTGTGTCTATAGAATTGGCACATAATAGCAGTTAATCTTTTGAATTTTTTCCACTTTTTTTGCATTCAAGGATTATCTTGTATAAAACACTGATGAAACAAGATTTTTTTTCCTAAAAATATGTTAGTCTTTAGTTCTTTGAACATAGGCAGTCAACTTGTGCAGTCAACACTGCTTAATGATTGTGTAAATGATTGCAAAGGTACAAAGGATTGAATTATTAATTAACTGGAAGATATTTGATCTCATAACAAACCACTTATGTATTGCTTTGTCTGCAATACCTTTTTCCCCTTATCCTAGTATATTAATCTATACTGCAGTTTCTTTGTTTTAGGAAATATAGGTTCTGATGGGAATTTGATTTTTTTATTGCTTGCCATTTTTTCTGAATTCAGAATGTCTAATTATAAAATTAGTAGTATTCATTTTCCATGAAATTTCTTATTCACGCTTTTATTTAAACTTCTACCTAGTTATCTAGGTAGACAATTTTAGGAATATTGGATCAAACATGAATTGTGTTCACTAATTCAAGACTTTCCTGATATAAAACTTAAATTTTTAGATTTAATATAATTTGATTTTAACATTTAGATCAATGTTTAATGACTAATTTTTCATAAATTCAATAAAATAGAAATGATGGACAAGAGTTTGGAGGTAGCATTTATCAAAATATTGATGGTAAACTTGAAACTGGAGTTCAGCTATCTTGGACTGCTGGCAGCAATGCTACAAGATTTGGTCTGGGCTGTGTATATAAATTGGATGATGATACTTCACTTAGAGTAAGCTATGACCATTTTAATTTTAATTTCTATATTTTAAGAATTACACTAAAATTTTATTTTATTTCAGGCCAAAGTTAACAATTCCAGTCAAATTGGTCTTGGTTTCACTCATAGGTTGAGAGAAGGTAAAATTTTTATTTCCATTTTTGTATTTCTTTGATTCTAAGATGTGCTGTAATTTTTCAACTTTTGAGATTTTAGAGATTTAGTTTCCCTCGCGTAACATCGCGTCCCAGAGAAGGCAACGGGAAACCACTCTGGGTTACTAACTTTCCCTAGTATACACCTTGGCGCGTTACTACTTACTAACCTACGCCAGGTGTCGCCGACGTCAGGAATCTGATATGGCACCACGAAGAAGAAGAGATTTTAAAGTATTCAATAAAGGTAACCAGTTTTTTATTGAAAAGTTAGAAAAAAAATAAAAATGCTATGAAGTAGGCAACATTTGGAAGCTGTTTGATACATATATAATTAACTTCAACTTCAAATGCTGGATTGTAAGTTGTCCTAGAGTTTTAAACATTAAAAAGATGTTTTTAAATCCATATCTGCAAAGTTCATTACACCTGATGTAAGTGAATAATAGTAATTGTTATTAACATGCCATATAAACTAGCAATAGCTGCCAGTTGTTTGGCTATGATTTGTAAGTTGCATCTTTATTTTGGACAAGTAAAAATGAGTAAAATGTCTTAGAATGAAGGAAATGCATGAATTAAAATTTTGTATGTGTGTATATATATATATTTATTATTTTAAATTTTAATACTATTTTTACTTTTCAGGTATTCAGTTACATCTTTCAACCATGATAGATGGCAAGAATTTCAATCAGGGAGGCCACAAATTGGGTCTCGGCCTAGAGCTCTCTGCGTGATAGTTCTCTATCAGTACATCAAACATGGATGATTTAATAGAATCAGTTTAGTATGTGAACAAAAAAAAATATTGATACGGTTTAGGTCTGATAGTTTGCAGTAGTTGTACAGTGTGAAGATTCATTACCTGGAAATCGTTCCCTTTTTAAAGCCTAGTTCTTCAACGAACTAGACTTTATTTCATAGATTCAAAATTGTAGCTTTTTCCTATTGGAAACAATTTTTTTTGTATGCAACTGACAAAGTAAAATTGCTATAACTTATTTCATTGTATAAGGTAAAGTTTCACTTTAATCAATTGTCAGTGTTTGATGTGGCCATCTATCTTATGATCTGATAGAAAAAATTTAAATATGAATCTGTTAACTGCTGTAGTTAGTACTCAGAAGAATAAAGCAAACTGGACTATTATTAGAATTGTGTTTAAATACTTAGATCATTAAATTTATTACATTTCGTTTTATACAAACTTACTCCCTTGCAATCATAATTTATATAAAAATTTGTGAAAATTTGTAATACCTTGCTTTTTTTTATCATTTTGTCTTACAGATTGTGTATAGTATTTATAAATTTGCTTAATATATTTAAATTCTTATACAAGAGGGTTAAAACCTGTTTAAAGTATGTAATATGCAAATCAAGGAAACTAAATAAAGGACAGAATCTTTTTTCATTGTTTCAGTAAGTTTAATACTAGTGTTTATACTTATAAAACCTAATTTTATTGGCAATCCCTATTGCAAAACAATTTTTATTGGGGAAAAGTATTAGAGAGGTTGCGGCCGATGTTTTCAACGCGAGAACGTGTACGTCGGATGTTCAGCGCCGCTTTTCTAAAGGCCTAGAAGTTTGCCAATGATGTTCGGGACGTTTAGCATGATTCCACTGACTATCCAAACACCATTGTCAAACTTCTAGGTTTATAGGAAAGTGGCACTGAACGTCCGACGTACACGTTTTTGCGTTGAAAACGTCGGCCGCAACCTCTCTATTATCAAGGAGTTTCAAACTTGCATATCTAGAACACAGATTTTCTCAACTTTAAACATAGTGTTTTTCAGATTTTAAGGTTAAAAGTATTGAGTCTTTATCTAGTTGCAATTATTGTTCACCTAAATTATTGATATTAGGTACTTTACATGGTTCAATTGAATATTTTAATGTCAATTTTTAATAAATATTTTGGCCGTAAGTTCAATATTTTTTCCACAAGCATATTTTGTAATAATTTATAGAGTAACTCAATAGGGCAAGAATAGACTGGGAAGAGTAAATTGATCTAATGCACAACATTTCACTCATTACTTCATGTATATTTTTTTCCTCAAACTCAAATATCTTGGTGTCCTTTTTATCATGATTATTGGCACTTTCACACGCTATTCATAAATTAAGATAATCTTTGAACTTAGTCAGATGATTTAAGTGAAATATTAAATGAAACCTTTTTACTGTAAAACAACAGTGTACTTGGAAAATGGAGAAAAGAACATTCCTTCCATTCTCATAAACAGCGAACAGTTAACAGCATCATACATTTATGCTCTTTTCACTTATGAGGAGTGAGTTGCATTTGAATCCGATTGTAATTAGTGAATGGACAATTCTTTTCCAGAATATAATTAAATTTTTTCGTACAAACTTACTATTTCCCAGATATATTTAAGGTGCATTGCAAAATTTTAAAGCTACCCTAAAATATAAGGTATGTTTTTAATATTAATATCTTTAAATAAAGCAGTGTAAAATTTATTAACAATACTGTAAAATCTCCGGTCTATATGTTAAAATTAACACCGTTTTTCTTAAGGACATTATTTTAGTTAAATAGAATTAGTGTGTTTTCAAAAAGCTTTCGTTTTAGGTCGTATACTTGTTTTAGTCTAAGAACTACTGTGAGTACATAAGTAGTAATGCATATAGAAAGCTCTGTGTAATGAACTCGTACATAATTTAATTATTTAAACCTATAAATTAGAATAAATTACTGTTTTTATTTTTAACCCTCATTTAGAAAACCTACTTCATTATTTAATGGACCCCTGCCCGAAGTAGTAACTAAAATAGGTTTTAAGTATGGGACAAAAGGGCACTCCAAATGTCTTAAATTGACAAAGGCAGAAATTGATTTTTCGGGAACCCGAATTTCCTTTTCTCTACGTGTTAATTTGCCTAGAAGTCAAATTTGCTACTCTTCAGTCATGAACATTGTTGATTTTATAAGTGGAAATCAGCATGCTAAAACTTTGTCCACTAGTTCTCTTGATCAATGAACACGAGTTGGACCCCAGGAATGGGGGGAAAAAGGAGTTGTGAAAAAATTCAATCTGAATGGCATGACATCAGGAAAGTACGTTGTCTAAGGCCAACAAGCAAGGGGGCAGTGATGGTACGGGCAATATAGGTTTTGTCCAAGGTTGTCAGAAATTACTAATCTTTATTGTGAATACAATGCAAAAGCTGATTGAAACAATGAGCTAGTTTACAAAGTTACATTTAAAAAAGGTGACTTCATTAAAGCTATGAAAAGACCATTGGTTTTAAATTATTGCAACACCAAAATTTTTTAAAAATTCCTGTGATATAAAACAATAATAGCTTATTGTTAAAGCGTCGTAAATTTGTAATGTATTACGTTTTAAGGACGTTTTGTTAAAGTTGCATGTGTATTTTAGGATGGATTTAAAATTTTGCAATGCACCTTACAGAAATTTTAACGAAAAAGCTTGAAAAAGGGGGAACGATCTCTTACTAAACCGAAGCAAATCAAGGATGTGACAACCTAATTTTTTATAAAATTGCAACAAGCTGAGTAAATCATTTATTGCGAAGAGTTAAAACTAGGCTCTTGTCATATCCTTGATTTACTTCGTATTATGTCAAATTTTCAGCGTGTTCTATGAAGTGTTGGCTCATCAAATTATTGATCTATAGGAACTTTGCAACTTTAAAATGACAATAGTCTTTCCTGTATCTACGTCCGAACTATTTCCTGCCATTTTTGATGTGACAGAATATTGTTTTTCAATAAAATCTTGCTAGGAAAATTTGAAATGCCTAGCTAATCTTATGGGACTGATTCAGGAAATGGAATTTCTTAGCTTACTCCATTGATTTATTTTAAACAAAATTGTATATATTAGTGGCTTTTATATATAAATAGGTGGTTAGCCACCCAAAGTTAGTATATAATCTAGAATTCCAGCTTGAAATTTGTATTAAAATTAACGAAGATGAATCAGTCGGTGCCGGTGCTCCTATTTATTTCAATCTTTTCTTTCACACACCTTAGTAATATTAGGCATGGTGGCTGTACAAATTATATGCAAAATATAATTGTACAGCCACTAGACGAGTATTTAATTGTAAAAATATTGATAAATTTATTGTCCTGGATAGTTTAATGAGTGAAATCACACAATGTAAGACAAGTAAACAAGATAATCAGCTGAACCAAACGGACTCCATGTTCATGTTACATTAAATTCGGGGGTTAACCATAACTACAATACAGTGGCGTGCCGTGACATTTGATGATAGGGAAGCTGTGTTTCTATAAGAAGCCGACTTCCAGGGGAAATCAATCAGCAATGGTCTAGGGCAGGGGTCGGCAACCTGCGGCTCGCGAGCCACATGCGGCTCTTTGGATGTGAAGCTGCGGCTCTTTAGTTCCATACGCAAATATTTATTTTATCAAAACAAAAAACATTTAAAAATCGTTCTGAACCGATTAACGAGGATTAGGCACCGATTCTATCTCTCAGCCACTTGTACTCGCTTTTCATCGCACCTTTCCCCCGTGACTGGCGTCGTCACTGTCGTCAGTCCGTCGGAAGCTCTCAAATGACGCCGTCGTCAGATGTTTCTGAGGTTTAATTCTCTTTCGACGCAAGACAATTCTGAATAAATAGATTAAATAATTTTTTTTCAAAAAACTTTATTTATGCGAGTACTATTTATTGTTGGCAAGAAAAAATTTTGTGGCTCTTTAAAAACTTTGAAATTTTGTGAATTGTAATTTTTGGCTCTTCCGACTCAAAAGGTTGCCGACCCCTGGTCTAGGGTCCATTCGTATTCGTTTTTTCGATAAGCCAGTAAAAACCGTAGACTTCTCTAAATGCATTTTTAATATCACAATTACATTCCGAATCTCTAGCCACGATATAAGGGCTACAATTAAAAATAAAATAATAAAAACTTACTC
>NW_019384475.1:629983-659522 GCF_000671375.1 Centruroides sculpturatus
TTTTTTTCCACGTGTAGTATAGAAATTTGTAATAAGATACATAATGCGGTTATAATAAAATATTGTGCGATTATTTTCATATAATTAAAATTAATATTTATTTATTTTTTAGAGAATACGAGGGAAGCGGCGCTTCCAACGCTTCTAATGACGGCACGCCACTGCTACAATACCAAGTAATGGTAAAAGAAGGGTGGTTTATAGTTTTTCATCTCGTACAGTAACGTATGGCTACAGCGACCATTTTTCACCGAACGATAATTTTTCATCTACGTACAGAATCTGGAGTATGAAGTTTCTTTACTAGAATCTTCTGGCCTATTTTTTTACAATTAAATACCAATTAACACACATACGGCGATAAGATGTATTTTGAATCGGAATGGGCTCTCCCATTCCGAGGATTTTGATTATCGTTCTAGGGACTGGAACAAATCCAGACGGATCGAAAACCCCCAGCAGGAATATTGTTTTCAATAATAAAGTAGCTTTATTCACTAATTGAGAGTTCTCTGTTTAGAACTAATATTAACATAAAGGACAAGCTAATACCCCAGGACTTTTTCGGATACGATGGACCCGTTCCTCACCACCCGACTGCCTTATTGTAGGGCTGGCAGAACCTGTATGGGCTCAATTAAAGACCCTCTTAATGCCCGCAGAAAGTGGAGTAAAGCAAATGAATACTGTGGGCCTATACACCTATAACTTTCCCAATATAATATACTATGCCCAAAGAGTAGTAGTTTAAAAAAAATTTTTAAAGTGTGAAGAATATTATTCTCCATTTTGACTTTTAAAAACGTCTCAATTTTAACGTTTTAGATTCAAATTTACAAAATCATTTTTTATTAGAATAGTTTCCTCGTTTATTTTGATATACGCTTCGTCATGATTACTAATTAAGATTTCGATAATAATTTCGTCGACTGACGTCAGGAAAAGGATGATCTTAAGTATCTCTTTATCACATTGACGTCTCTCTCCTCGTGCATATAATTTCCTGTTTTTTTTTTTTTAACATTAAAATGCTTCGTTGTAATCTATCAAATCGATATTATAAAAAATTATTTAGATTGCAATTAATCGATTTCAACATAAGGAATTTGTACGTGATTTATCAGATTTCTGTTTACGTTAGAACTTTTTTAATATGCAACAATGTCACATCATTCTTAGGTTCTTTGTGAAAGTCCTTCTTTCAAGATGACATTTTTGGCTGTGATTTTAGCATATCGAAGATTTCGTTTATACTAATATTCAAACACATGCTGAAAGTTGTTATAAGGAATTATAGCATTTTCTTTGCCAGAAAACTATCCGGAAACGAGTTATGACCGAATTAGCATGTGCATGTTCGGAAAGATATAAATGGAGTTTCGCAAAATATTAAACGCTTTCATTTAGAAAATTTAAATGTGGTACAAAAAAATCCACGTTTTTACTGCTCAATCTTATCAATTAAGATTCGATTTCAGGATTATATGTTAAGTTTTCTGGTAACTTACAGCTCAGTGAACTTGCTATTGCTTCCCATAGTGCTGTGAAATTAAAGTAAATGAGTTGTGCTGTAATGGCTTGTTTCTTTTTATGAATATTTCGATTCAAACATTGGTAATCACTTCAATTTTTTCACGTTGTTTTTCAATTCTATATTCAATCTCATTCATTATATATTCAATTTTTTAAAACTTTCCGTCCTTGTGGGCACTAAGAGGGCCTTTTTTTTTTTTAGCAATCCCATTATGGGTTGTGGGCCTGGCCGAGTGGTGATGGATGGGGCCCGACGTATCCGGACGGACCATCCCCCTTTCGGATTCGAACTCGTGTTCCTCAGAGCGGTAGGCTGCCACATTGACCGCTTGGCCATCCGGCCTCAATCCTCGAGTGGGGATGTATGTATACGCGGGTCAATTTCGTTGCGATTCAATTCGTAATGTTAATTGAATGGTATGAATTTCTATAATTTCTCCAGTAAGGTCATTGACGTGCATATTTTATCTGTATACACCTGACGAATCCATCAATAGAAGCGCTGGTAGTGATAGCTCTAGAATTCCATATATCGTCGAGAACCGTAAAACTTGAACCATATTTTATTGTAAAACTATTTTTTTTTTTTAAATATTAATAACATTAACTTCAGAGAAAGATGAATTCTGAGAATAATTTAAATATTTCTTAAATTAAAATTTATACTTTGAAGCTAGATGAAACTCTTACAAGTCAGTACCAAACTTCTTTCTATAAAATTCAAAAGCTAGAAGCTTTTTCCTTAAATGGAGATTCTGATATGAAAAAGTAATAAATAAAAAATAAACTCAAACTTTTGAATGGAATATCATATTTGCATATGGCTTTCAATTAGAAGATCAAAGTTACAAACAACCGAAATTTAAAGAAAACATTTATTTAAATTACTTTCTCGGCTATTATATATAACGGAGGAACAGTATAGCGTTGGTCAAGAAATGACCTCTCAAAGATGTTTACATTTTTGGACTCGGAACCTTGAAACGTTGAGAAAGAAATTCAAAATAATTCGAGGGTTTTTTCTATATGTATGGTTGTTACTGTGTGGGGGGGGCACAGTTTTGTTCATCCATTTTGAAGTTTAATAATTTCTGTGCGTTTTGTTCAACGTTTCTATAATTTTGCGGGAAGGTTTGGATATTAGAGGGATTTTTGCTATTAAATTTTAGTGGTTAAAGGTAGGAAGATAGATGGAGGTCGTGTCCTAACTCGAGTGGGGACGGACTTAATGATTTTATTGGATATTAGCATTTATAATTTTTTTTATGAAACTTGTCTCTACCTCAAAATTAACCTTTTTGCCAGTTTATAATAATTAGTAATATGCGATTTTATTTTTTAACAGATGGCGTAACACACAATTTTAACTTTATTGTTGAGGAAAGTTACGCAACTCGTTGCTGGATATTTTTTAAATTTGAGTCAATATCTTAAATTATGGGATATAGGAAAACGATTAAATTGACCCAAAATTTTTTGTATGGTCATTACAGCGTTAATAACCTTAAATTATATTCTAATTTTTAATTTCCTCATTTAATAAATGCAATAAGTAATGCTCAATGTAATTAATTCCATTGTTATAAATGAAATAAAATGCCTTTATATTATTCTATACGTGCATTTCTGTTATAAATTAGGATACAACTAAGTTCATTATCCTAAAAATTCCTTCTTATTTCGGTTTCTATTCTGAAGAAGAAAATTAAACAACTTTTGTGTTAATTTTATTCAGTGCAGCAGAAAACATTTTCCTATTACAGTACTGTATTAGTAAAACATATTGAATAGACGTTTCTAAAGTATATCTCCTTGGATTTTGTAGTAGTGCGAAGAATTTAATCGTGTTATCTAATTTATAAGATTAAAATAGCTTATATTCTATTTGTAAAGAGTTACATATCGAATATTTTTATAAACAGGATCTTTCAAAAAAGAATTATGTACATTAGTTGTGTTATTACTAGAAAACGATTTAATTTCAAAACAGAAAAATTGTCCAAGTTTTATATTTGTTCATTACAATTTTTCAATACGTGCACCTCGTGTCACACTACTCATATCCAGTCAATTTATTCCCAGATTCTCTGCAACATATCCGTTGTTGTTACTCCTGAAGCAGTCATCATTCGATTCTGCAGCTCCGCAAATTACTGGGCAATGATGGTACGTAGACAGTGTCTTTCACATAGCCTCAGAAGAAGAAACTGCATGGAATCAGGTCTGAGGACTTGCATGGCCTACAGAGCAATGGACTGTGGACAATGGATCGCACATGGCGTCCGATCCATTGTTGAAACACACGATTCAAAACTTTGCGAACCTCTCTATGAAAATGAGGCGGCCCTCATCTTGTTGAAAGAAGAAGTCATCAGATTCTTGATGCAGTTGAGGAAAAAAGCAAGTATAGCGAGTCTAGGAAGAAATTGACTTTCGGCTGAACGTATGTCACGATATACAGATATTGAGGGATTATAATAAACAGGTATGAAACTTGGACAGTATTTTCGTTTGAAAAATATCAAATCGTTTTCAGGTAATTAACATAATTACAGTAATTTAAAATCGTAAAGTTCTTTTTGGAAGACCTTGTATTTTTGAAGTTACCCGGCTTTATGAAAGTTAAGCGTGCCTATATAGCAAACATATCACGTGTTGTCAGGTCAGCAATGGACTAAAAACATCAAAATTTTATTATACATAAAATTTATTGAGGATTTAATATGATCCTCACTCACTTTGTATCTTATATTTTCGAAGACTTGTAATTGCATTAAATAGATTTTAATTTAGTAAATACAGTGTAATGTTCATTTACTGCAAAATGAATTAATATCTGTTACTACATAATTAATAATATGCCATTTAAATTAAATTTCATATGAAGAAATATGACGGCATAGAAGCTATTTATTATAAATAATTTTCCAGGTGTTGAGTTTCTGTAATTTATTTATACTAGAGAATAAAGTCAAGTAAGAGTGCGTGTTAGCCAATAGTGAAACTCAATCTAGTTCTGTATGTATCACATTGAGGGCGCCACCAGTCTAACCAGAATAGTACTAAAGATGGGTGCATGAAAAATTATTTTTGAAATATCACTGGAAACAAAGGTAAGGAAGTAGCAAGATCATTAGTAAATTTATTATTGAGAATAGTTTAATCATTGTGATAGCGTTGAAACTTGCAATGTGCTATTTTCACAAGGAAAAAAACCTTATGTTTTGCTTCTCAGAATAGCAATTCTGCTGTGAAAACATGTAATTTACGTGTCAAAAATTAAAATACTTGATACATAAAATATACAAAGAATACAGCATGAATGTATTGGCGAATACATTTAATCTGATATTATTTGCAAGAATACATTCCAATTGAACTGAAACTTCTTTAACTTTTCTTTATATAAAATTAGAAAATAGAAGCACAAGTCAAACAGGAAATTAATATTATCCTTAATTAGGATAAATATTGAAAGACTTGAAAGATAACGAAACAAGAACAGAGCAATAGGTCATTCAGAAGGCGTTCAGGAAACACCATTACAAAAGCGTTTTAAAAACAGGAATCATCCATAAATCTCTCGATTTAGCTAGGAGCTATCAGAAAATACTTCAAGATTATGAAAAATACAAACGATACAATAAATAATAGAAGAAATCAATGATGACATCATCACGCATCTCTGATAAAAAAAAAACTTTCTTGGAAGTTGGTCTCGTGATTCAGTATTATGTAATATTAATTATGTAATAGCAATTTTTATAAATATAATAAACATTTTAATTCCCAACTGTAGAGAAGTTAAAGATATAGACGATCTACATTATATTTTATGTTAAACTATTCGTTTATCTGTTAATTTATTAGAAAGGTTAAAGTGACTAAGTGCTGATTGACGTAGGAGCTTGTAACTAAGGCTCGTATCTTCATTTGTTACTATTCAGGCTTAAGATTTGGTTTATGGAAATTTGAATGCTGAATATATCCTTCAATTCTCTTAAAAAAGAAAAAAAACAAAGATTTATTCTTATACTAAAGTCTTTATATTTTATTGATAAACATAAAATATATATCCAAAACATGACCTTGATCCGATCTTTGATCTGTGGTACTCTTGTGTAACCTTCAGAATCAATGTAAACTTTTGTTTATTCTCATAATATAATTAAAAATCAATCTATTTGCAAATTGAAACAAATATAATTTAGTTGAAATTCATAAAGAAAAGTCACATATTTATTTAAAAATCAAATTGTTTTTTGGCTTTTGTTATTGAGAAATACTTCTTTTAGTAGTAATTGCATAGATAATACTAAGAAAAAATTTCCTCCTCAATAAATAATTGCTGAATACTTTTAAAAAATATCTTATCGAATATTTAATTTAGATACTTAAATATTTAAATAAATAATGCATTATAAAATTTATCATTCTTTAGAAACAAATTCATCAAAATTTAAAACGTAACAGATTAGTTTTGTTACTCTCAAATAACTCTTTACGGCAAATTTCTGGTACTTATGATTAATAATAATGATATAAACAATATTTTTCTTTTTTACTAATGCAATATCTTGCATATTTAGGATACTGACTCTAAACTTGATACTAGTTTTTTTCTAATTAGAAACCAAGCTCAAACTCATTTATAAGTGAATTCACATTATTAAATATAAAGAACAATAAGCTGACTTGTTAATTTAATTAGTATAATGTCGTTTAATTAATAATTCAATTAATCTTAAATTAATTTTGTTTGTTGCAAAATGTACTAAGGGTTGAATGTCTGCATCAAATTGTCAATGGATGTAACTCTATAGCTTTGGCATCAGAACAATTTTTAGATGGACGAGAATGTTTAGATAAAACTTAACCTATTCACGATAGATAGCAACTATACGGCGATCAAAGTTCACAAATAAATGATGTGCAAATAATTTCATTTTGTATTATTTTTCTTTATAAATTTCTTTATTTCTTTAAACTTTTTTATAAATTTAAATTACAATTTATTTCGTTCTTTATAATGCAAAGGATTATGAATTATGATATCAGTTTATAGTATGACTCCGATGAGAAAGGATTTTAAGATTTGAGGCCAATTTTTCTTGATGACAAATAAAAAAATCACTTATTTAATTTTAATCTGTCCCTCCTTTTATAAACACTAAAAGAGACGATTACAGAAACGAAGTTTAAGACTTGAGCCATGAATTTAAACTCGCCTCTGCCCAGATCTAGGCCATTACTCTTGATAAGGCTAGCTGTAGCTAACAATGGTCAACTATTTGCCTTGAGGAGAGCCTTAACTAGCACAGAAGATTATCTAAGCCATAATTGGTTACATTTCGTTTCTGAAATTGGACCAGAAGTTTGACTGCGCTCTTAATCTATTCGTAGTTTTATAGCTTCAGATGCTGCAAGGATTGCTAATGCCATTGTGTTAAATGTTAAATGTAATTTAACAATGTTGTGTGTATATATTTATATATAACACTATGTGTAAATGCTGGAATGAAACTTCTTGTTTTCATTCATACAAATTTTTTTTTACAACTCAGATGCGAAAATTTGATAATTTTATCTATTTATCTTCAAGGATTTTTAAAACAAAAATCCTTGAAGAGAGATGAATTCTTGAAAATAAACATATAAGCTATAATTGTAATGATATTTTCTTTTCATTTTTAAAATTAATTTTTGATTTTCGAGAGATTGAATATGCTAATTATGCAGTTTATGCTCTTCCTTGTACAGTACAAATGAAGCACAAAAAACTGGAACTTGAATAAAAAGAGATATATGTATTAATATATACATAGAACATTGAACTTTACAGTATTTAAATCAAAATCATATTTATCTTGCAATTTTATGGCGTATAAATCTTCCATTTTGTTTTGGTACCGGACATTATGATTATGGTCTGTGGGTCCTTTAGTTACAGGATCACTCTGGTCTCTTGGGCAAGATATCTGACCTATAGGCATCTGTCTGCAATAAAATACATTTTATCAAACGAAAACTATTTTATTTACCTAAAAATCATAAAAATTTAATCCACGAGATTAATTACAATGTCTATAAATAATTTCTAAATAATTAATGTCTATAAATAATTTATAGACATTAATTGATTAAAATAATGAATGAATTAAAGTAATTAATTATGCAGTTTAAAAAAATAAGAATTTGCAATAAAATTTCTCACGATCCTATAAAATAAATGATAATTTCTTTGATAAATGATGTTTTTTTGTTTGAAATTTTCTGAGATGATAAAATGGATATTTACATTCTTTCTGAAGAAGTTGATGACGAACGAACGATCTGTAGGAAAATCTATGGCTTAGAGACAAAACATGTGACGTCAATCCTGAATAAATCATGTAAAGAGACGGATGTGTTAAGTTTGTTTCTAAGACGTTCCTTTATACAAGATTACGACCTCATTTGATAAACACCAGAAAAATCAAGGACAATAAAACATTACGTCAATTTGCCTTCGGTTCAACGAAAAATATGAAAAATTTTTAAATAATTATTACACAAAAAACTTTTTATGTTCTTCATTTTAATTTTTGCGTTGTATTTATATAATTTTAAAAATATTATTTTTGCCTTTTTGTATTTTTTTAAATATTATTTTTGTATTTTTATTACTATTTTCTAATTTACTATATTTTTAGATTTTTTTCTATGATTATTTTAATATTTTATTTGTTTTTAATTTCTCTGTTTTCTCGTATTATGTTTATTTTATTTTTTATTTAATTTTACATATTTTATTTCTGTATTTTATACATTTTTTATATTTTATTTTCACAGTTTTAATTTTTGTACATTGCATTTTTATATTTTCTGATGTTTGTTGCATAATATAGGCTTATATAAATAGCTTATATCAAAGATTTAAGCTACATTTTTATGAAATTCAGGTTAATTTTAATTTTAAAAATGTACAGAAGGTAAAATGATATTTAATAACTTACAAAATAAAACTAAATAAAATAAATTTATATTCAATTAGATTTTAATGTTTTAAATTTAATAAATAAATAGATAAATAAATTTAATAAAAATAAATTCAAAATATTAATAAATTAATAAGCAAATTTAATTGACTATAAGTGAGGTATGTTTACATTAATTTAATATGCTTACAAAACGACTTGAGATGAATGTTTACAGATTGGATCTGATACTATTCAACTCAAATTTGTGCTTATATTTCAAAATATTTGAGTTAACATTAAAGTTTTTAGTCAAGATTTCACTATATTTTAATCCTTTCGTAACCTATTTTAATAAAAATTAAATATCATGCAATTATTTGCACGATATTGCATGATTATTATATATTAGCTGTTACCCGCGACGTCGCTCGCGAGGATTTTGCAAACATACCCCATTTATATTCAGTATTTCAACAATCATAGTAATTGTTATATAAGACCTACCAGCGAGAATGATGAGAATTGTTGAAAATCAAACCAACTGTTTTCAATTTGATCAATTTTCTGGAACGTTTACAATCATGCTATAATCGAACCATTATGCAATAACAAATTCGAATTTAAAACGGTTCGAACATTTGGTTAAAAAATCGAAATATATAAAAACATTTCAGACATTGTTATAAATATTATCAATTTAATACACCTAAGTACTCAATGAAGACTAAACGTAGTTGAAAACAAAAAATCGCATCTAAAATAGTACAGTAGAAGCCGTTCTTCAGGTTAACAAGTAAGTCTTAATGCTCTCCCTCCCAGCGGGGGTATTTTCAAAAATCTCTTCTTAAGGCTGTTATACACGATAAGGAAATCCTTTGAGGATTAACCGTGATTTTTTTTCTATCTATCCATTTTTAAATAAAAATAATTTTTTATACGTTGGAAGATATTTTAATAAGTTTTGTAAATTACTATGTTCGATCCAGCCAATTATATCCGAGTTTTTTTCGTCTGTTAAGCACATCCTTTGAGGATTTCCTTACCGTGTATACCAGCCTTTAGTGTGCATTCTCATTGCATACCCTGTGTACAAAATTTCACCTCTTTAGGTTCAGCGGTTTGCTCTAGGCGATGATGAATCAATCAGTCAGTCAGGACAAGTAATTTTATATATTTAGATTACTATAATCAAGCATTGTAAAACAGTAAATTGTAAGTTATTATTATAATTTATTATATTATTTGGGATTAAAATAAATATAATTAACATGGAAAAAATGCTTAAAAATATAATGTTTCTTTCATTATCAATTTTTCGCATTAGCTTAAGCATAAGCGATGCATCAAAAAGCAGTAGCATATCTTAACAATCACCTATGGAATTATTCATGCGTCAAACATGAGTTAAAATCATTAAAATAAATAAAATTGATAATGAAAGAATGGTTAAGAGTGTCAAGTATTCTTTCACTGTTTAGTTATTGATGTTACAGTTATTTTTAAGCATAATTAATGTATCAGAAAACAGTACTCTGACACTAATTTTTCCTTTATCAATGGCATATTCATGCCTAGCAGGACAAGATGCCATGAATAAAAAAGAGGGCACTTTACTGAAAAATATAGGACAATAGAAAAAAACGTAGAATATGTTTTTCTCAGTAAGTTTTTCTTAACTATTGCAAATTATTGGAGTAATTTACAGTCAATTAACACTTTATTTTAAACTTACATGCACAACTCTAAAAAGGAAATTCTTAAAATGTTGAGTGTTTGCTATAATTTGAAAATTCCTCCCAAATACAAGGTTAAAATGTAGGACATCCGGAAAAAAGAGGACATCCAGTCATTTCATTTATGCATTAAACGTTATGAAAATAAATATCGTTGATAATGGAAAAATGCTTAAGAATGTTAATTCTTTTATGATGAATTTTTTTGTTGCATAAAAACTATTCTTAAGCGTAACTGATACATAAGAAGACTCATTTACGCATTATTTATATATTAAACATGATTAAAAAGTACTAATTGATGATTTCTATCAATTTATCACGACACTTGACGCGTTTATAAATCTCCTCACTCGAAATTTATGCAATCTTTATACACATGCTACACGTGTAAAATGTGTGAGTCAATAATTTTATTATTTACTTATTTACGGTATTTTTTGAAAGAATTTTTTCATAATAATTCTTGTTTTAACATTGTAATAAATAATATTGAAATTATAAATAATTAAATAAATATTTCAAAGTGAAAACATGCTACAGAATTACAACTGGGAAGTGAAATAGCTGTTGGTTCATAACTTAATTGTCATTGAAAAATTGTGATGTAACTAATACAAAAAGGAAAATAAAAGTAGTTGAAATGAAAATAACCGTAGTTTGAAGTTAGCAAATTTGATATAATGTTTACAAAAAATTGTGCAATAGCTGTAAAATAAGTGGCATTACATACTATTATTTTTCAACCGGGAGTTCGCGAACTCCACGGAAAGATGAACGTATTTTACGTTTTACCGCACGTGAAACGTTGCTAAAGATTAAGAAATATAATGACGTAAAGAAATTTAGATATGATTTTGATAATTTAAAGTTAAACAACACTTGAAAAATTATAATATTGATCATGTTTTCGGTACGAATTGTTTGAAGTACCAATCATATTGTCACTTGATGATAAATTCTATTTTGATAAAATACCATAAAACAATAGTAAATATCGTTTACTTTATTATAAATATCTTACGGATAAAAATTTTTATTTATAATTTATTGAATCATATTCAAAAGACTGATAGAATTTTTAACATTTATAAATAAATTTATATTCAATTAGATTTTAATGTTTTAAATTTAATAAATAAATAGATAAATAAATTTAATAAAAATAAATTCAAAATATTAATAAATTAATAAGCAAATTTAATTGACTATAAGTGAGGTATGTTTACATTAATTTAATATGCTTACAAAACGACTTGAGATGAATGTTTACAGATTGGATCTGATACTATTCAACTCAAATTTGTGCTTATATTTCAAAATATTTGAGTTAACATTAAAGTTTTTAGTCAAGATTTCACTATATTTTAATCCTTTCGTAACCTATTTTAATAAAAATTAAATATCATGCAATTATTTGCACGATATTGCATGATTATTATATATTAGCTGTTACCCGCGACGTCGCTCGCGAGGATTTTGCAAACATACCCCATTTATATTCAGTATTTCAACAATCATAGTAATTGTTATATAAGACCTACCAGCGAGAATGATGAGAATTGTTGAAAATCAAACCAACTGTTTTCAATTTGATCAATTTTCTGGAACGTTTACAATCATGCTATAATCGAACCATTATGCAATAACAAATTCGAATTTAAAACGGTTCGAACATTTGGTTAAAAATTCGAAATANGTATATACTCCAATTATCTACAATTAACCATTAACCAGTGCGAAAATTCATTGAAATTGGCAAACGTTTAATAATTACTTAAAATAGACTATAAACTTCTATAGAGAATATATGCAATAAAACATTTTGTAATCTTGTAAAAGTTATGAACTCGAACATTGTGAACCTGTTTTTAATTCCTTTGAATTTTCTATCAGCAAATAGTCAAAATGTTATCATTTAGTATCACATCACATGCGTATCTGCTGATGTACAAATATCACGTGCTAAATTTCAGTATCACAAAACGAAAATACGAAATGTCATAAATTTATACAAGAGAACGTCTATAAAATTTAAGAATAAAAACTAAATTTATAAAATAATAATAATAATAAATATGTATTGAAATATATTGTAAATCAACAACACTTTATTGAGAAACTATAGCATACATGCAATAAATACAGCAATGCTGCGTAAAATCACTTAAAAAATACTTTCGTGAGAATAAAATCTATTTATTTATATTTTAAGATTTTATATTTATTAAAAATTGACGGCACGTTATAATTTAATAAATATTTCGAAACAGTATTATAAGCAATCGCATTGATATCATCATATATAAAAATGTAAAAAAATATTGATAATGATCGAATCGATCTTTAACGGGACATGGACACGTAAAATAAACATTATTATGTTTGTTACTGATAAAAGAGAGAATAGTAAACTAATAATAATATTTACATATTTAGGTATTTGCACTAAAAAAATACAAAACAAATAATAGTAAACTATAAGAAGTAGTGCGCGTTTTTTTTCCAAAGAATTGCATCTTTTTGCAAAATTCTGCGTTTTAGAGAATTTGCATTTTTCAATATTTAGGGAACTCGGCGTTTTTACATTATTTTGTTTTTAAGGAGTTTATTTTTTTAGAGAATTTATTTATTTATTTATTTTTGATTAAAAAATTCTTTAATAAAGCACAGAAAAATACATAAAATACTTTTTACAGAATTTATATTAAAACTTCTTTCAAAAACTGCTTAGTTAAAAAAAATGATAAACAGTTTTTAATCGATTAATTGATCAAACGTTTCATAACAATTCACGTATATTTACCCTGTCTCTGGTGTTAAACATTGCATAAAAACATGATGAGTCATTAATTTTATTATTTATTTTATAATTTAAGACGATTTTGCTTAAATTAATTTTTTCTAATAAAACAAAGAATCAACTAATAAAAGGATTCATTTTTTTATATATTTATGTATGAACTATGTAAATTACAATAAAAGATTCGGTTTAAATAATTATTTAAACCGAATCTTTTATGGTAATTTATTGCGAAACTATAGCATACATGCAATAAATACAGCAATGCTGCGTAAAATCACTTAAAAAAATACTTTCGTGAGAATAAAATCTATTTATTTATATTTTAATTAGTTAAAATTTTGCGCTCGAGGAATCCAGGTTCGAGTTCAAATCGAGATTTTGATCGCCGGAAGTTATAGCATCGACTTACCGTTCTGGAGGATTCGGGATCGAATCTTGGCTTCCAAAAAGCTCCAAGAAATTTTCATGGGCGGCCAGGTCCCGTACCTCATCACCCTGTCTCTCCCGTTGGGGTCGAATCAACAATGGGCATGGAAAAACAGTCTTTTTAGTACCTTTAGTGAGGAAAGAGTTAAAAATTAAAATCAAGAATTCAGAAATTTTCATGAGTTGACTCAAATATGTCGAGCCCCATTCTTTATCATTGTGAGGACATGGCCAAAGGTTTATGTACATGGTAGCCCAAAAGTCAGTTAACAGAGATATATCTTTTAAGATTATTTTAAGAGCATTTCAATCGCTTCCTTGATTAACACATTCAACTGCTTCGAACCGGTTGTAACCGTTCTTAAAATATCAATATATATATCTCGGTTAATGGACTTGTTACGGTATAAAATTTTCTGACGTTTATCTATAAACCGAAGCATAATTAAGATAACCTGTAGAATAAGAACTGTTTGTGCATTTATTAATTAATCACTAATGAACTCAAAATATATATTCCCTGTTATTAAATAACGTATTTCCTGTAGACCTTGATGTTTTTCTACGTCGTAACTAAATCCTTTCTTACACAATTTTGAATTTATGTAGCGTAACGTCGGCGTTACGCTACGTAACGAAATAAAAATTAAGCTATTTTAACAGTAAATCATTTAAATATAGATCAGTAGCTACTGTACTGATTTTTTTAAAAAATAAATGTTTATTTTTATGTAGATCAGTATTTATTTACATGTAGTTTGCCCCGATTTTTCATGCATATTTATATTTATCTCATTATAAATATGTTAAAAGTTTATTAGACTATATCGGGGATGCTTTTGGTATATTTTATTTTTTGTAATAATAACAGTTAAATATTCGGATTAAAGTCCTAAAATTCGATAAAGTAAGCTTAACATAAATCGAAATTTAAGTGATTGAGCGCCTTAAAGTCCGCTAAATTTTCGATAACAAAATAGATATAAGAGTTCATTGTAATGTGTTTTATCTAAGAAATTTATATTTATACTTTATAATTTTGTTGATATTTTTGAATTTATAAAAAAAAAAAAAACAAATTGAATTTTAATTCGATTGAGATGAATTAAAATTTTCGGTATTATTTTAAATATATATATTTATAAAAATATAGTTTAATTTTGTTACGATATAATAATATTACTTCATATTTATTATAAAATTTAAAATTTTAAAAAATAATTTTTAAACTTTAATGTCCTTGACGTAATGTAATGGCGACGTAAAACATTTCCTGAGGGCGCCTCTAGTGGCAAATTCCATTTTTGCACTAGGCGAATCACGTGGATGTCAGACACGTGCTTAGCGCTATATAAGCAACCATTATAATAGTTTTTCTCATTTCACGTGTTTTTAAATAGAGGAATATGTCTTTTAACAGTCGCATATCAACCGAACCTTCTGCAATTACTAACGGTTACGGAGGAGGAATTATGATGAATGGTTATACAAACGGCTCGATTCCGTTACACAAAGATGGGTTGAGAGAATATCATGATCGAGGAGAAAAATTTTTATTCACCTCGGAATCGGTAGGAGAAGGCCATCCAGGTTAGTAGGTCTATGAATTAGATTATGAGGAGTCTAAATATTTTCTTAAAAATACTTAATTTAGACATTAAACTTTTGGAATTTTATTAAATTATAATTTAAGTTTTTTAATAGTTAATTAAATAATTATCATTTTTCAGTTCAAAATTAAAGTTAAAAATACTGTAATTTTTTTCTTACTGAATTATATGCATAAAAAGTAGTAATGGTTATAATTTAAATGGTAATTATTTTTCAGACAAAATATGTGACCAGGTGAGTGATGCCATTTTAGACGCTCATCTTGCTCAAGACCCTGATGCCAAAGTAGCATGCGGTATGTTGTCAGAAAAGCTTTCAAATGCTTATCACTCTATCTATTTCTTATCTTTATATAAACCGATCATCTTCTCTTATTGTTAAATATTTACACTCACTTTTATTAAAATATCTAATCTTTGATTTGACCTTCTTTCTGTTTGTTTTCACTATTGAATTTTATATAAAGCTGAAAATATTAAAAAATTTATATTAGGTTATTGTATGAACTAAAATGTAACTTTCTTGTTTAATTTCAGAAACGGTAACTAAAACAGGTATGATTCTTATTTGTGGAGAAATTACTTCCAGAGCGGTTGTTGATTATCAGAAGGTTGTTAGAGATACTATTAAACATATTGGCTATGATGATTCATCTAAAGGTGAGTTTGATTTTATAACACAAATTCAAAAATATTTACTTTAGACAAATTAAATATATGTTAGTGTTTTCTATTTTTAATATTAAATAAACAGATTAAATTATTTTGCATTATATATATTAATTATATTTGTGTTTTTAATAATTCACTTTACGTTTTTAATAATTTGGAACATATGTTAAACTTTAATGAATTCAATGATTTATAAATATTAAAAAATTATTAGTGCATAGTTTTCCCTGTCAAGTATAGCACAGTCCTTGTAGTGTTCTACAAGATTCTGTTTCATTTAATACTGAAACTAAATTTGATCCTTTTAAAACTGGACAAACAGAACATATAAATGAGTTGTGCAATTTTTGATAATGCTGATTTTTGTTTGTATCATGATCAAAAATAATTGTCTAATGCTACAGCTAAGTAGCATATAAGCCAATAAATTTTCTGCATGAGATGATTAATGTTAAAAATACAAAAACAAGATGACTTAAAATAATGGAAGTTTTTAACATTTTGAATGACTCTATCTTTTGATTAACTCTACTATGACTGACCTTTTTTTTTTTTTTAACTCATAGACAACAAAGTAATGAAATATTTGTTGTTTATAAACTGTTTAGCAAACAAACTATCTTCATAAGCTTTAATCCAATGCACACTGATGTCAAAATTGAGTTGACAACTTAAGGTTAAAGATTACTTATGGAACAACGTGATGATATAATTAAATATATTGTCATTATTATGTTGCTTGTTTCAATTTTTCCACCCATGAGAATTGACCTGTAATTAAAGGATAAGGATTAGATGCTGGAGGGTGTTACAATGTCCTCAAGCTAAATCTTAAGATTTGCAAGCTAAAATAAGATCTTAACACATGTATTTTGCCAATAAATTGGCAATATGTTTTTATTTTTATTCATTTATTTCTTCTCAAGACAAAAATATATAATATTTATATTTAGGGAACATTTTGATTGTTTATTTTTTTAGCTAGTATTTTCATTTTATTGGTAAGGATTGAATTGGAATGAATCATTATTTGTAATAAAATTGAATTCCGAGGTATTTTTCTTTGTGATGCCATATCTTTTTTTCTTTACAAGAAAATTTTGTTAAAACAAAGTTTATTGATTTCAATAATAAGAAAGTCCAGATACATGCATTAAAAAAATAATTTTAAAGAAATCTATTGAAAACAGAATGTTGCAATGTGCAATACACTGAAATATTGTATAATAAGAGACATTGAGCAATTGAATATTGCATATGATAATACAATAATTCCAAAATTAGACTAGCTGAAATTTCAGATTTGAAGTTTTTGTAATTTCAGCGAAATAAATCTGTTGATAATCATTAAATATTTGTTACTGTTGATGAATGTTTTGTCATCTTTTGAACATTCTTTTCATCTATACTGGAATAGTATTTGAACTTACATTTTGCATTTTTATAGAAAAATATATATTAAACTTTTCTAGATATAACTTTCTAATAAATTCTACAGACTAACCTTACCTTAGTCAATCTTTAAACTCCAAAACATCTTTCTCCAAAACATTTCTTGCTTTCATCTTCAATGCAGACTTTCTCTTCTAGACAGTTCAAATACAGAAATGTTATCCTTAGGGAGGAAGAAAACATTTTGACTGAAATCTAAGGTTAGTCTGTAGTATTTACATTTTCCTCAGTTTAGAGTGAATTTGTAACTTCCTAATAATTTATTTTTATAGTAATTTCTCAAAATATAAATGTAAATAAATTAAATTTGAATTTTTATAGGATTTGATTACAAAACTTGTAACTTAGTATTGGCCATTGAACAACAGAGTCCTGACATTGCCAGTGGAGTTCACATAGATAAAGAAGAAGAAAACATCGGAGCAGGAGATCAGGTAAAATTACATTTTAAAATGTGCAACATATTTTTTTTTTTCTTGTTGATAAATGCATAATTTTAAATTATTTTAAAATAAACTAATTATAAATTGCTTTAGTGAAGTTATTATTAATCTACACATAGCAAAGATAAATCTTTGCTATGTGTAGATTAATTGACCTCTTTCTAGAATTTGAACAAGAGAATCAGGAAAGTTTCTGCCAATTTTTTTTCACAATAATCACTCAATTGAAGCTTGAATAAGCACCATTAAAGCCTATAATTAGTTTTATTTAATTTAATTGGTATTTTCATTGTTATGGAATTATTTTTCAATTTAAAAATAATTGACACTAAAATATTTCCATTTAGATACATTTATCTCTGTATGAAATTTAAAGTGAAGATATTTCACTGACACTAGTATACTACAAATGTTAATAATCAATATTTTCTGTTTTTATTTCCTGGGGACAAATACTATTTTCATATAAACCCACATACTTTTGTGCCATTCAATTGGATAGAAAAACCTTTTGTAAAATCTCTGTATCAAATTTGATTATTACCATCAATTTACACTTCAGATACTTTTTCAATAAGAAAAAAAGTGAAATTTATTTTTGCTAGAATGTAATAAACATGAGATTTTATTTGAAGTATAAATTGTGATCATTAAATTTAATATTAGGAGTTTATTCTCCAATTGGACTAATAGAGAACCTGGCAGTTCACTGTCGAGGTCAGGGTCTACAAGGTGACTTATTACTCTCCTACATAAATTGATAATCTTTTGAAGATGCAATTGATGCACAAGACCTCCAACCTCTTCACGTGTGTGAATCATCAGGTTGGTAGTTTGGCTGAATGGGTCCCCATTACTTTAAAAATGGACTTTAAACAGAAAGTATGTGGACTAATAGACTTGAAAGTACTTGATAAATTATTGGTTTAGAAAACAAAATGCAAAACATGATAAATTTCGTTGACATTCTTTTAAATATTCATATGAACTGTTCATTGTAAATAATTGAAGACATGAGTGAATGAATGTATTATTTTAGGATCATTCAAAACCTGAGTGTCCTACATGGATAAAGCTGTAATGTGTATGTACAGTAGAGCGTTGTTTATCCGAATCAATTGGGGACTGGGGTTGTTCGGAAAATCGATATTTCGGATAACCGATTATGTATGAAAAAATATATTAACCTATCCCGTGTTGAAATTTTTCTCCGTTGTGTGTTGCTTTGCATTGAATTTTCGTCAATGTTAAGCCTAACGAAGACGATTGCATCGTTAAAAATTATTTTTTTATTTTGTACAAACAAAATAAATATATTGAAAAATATAAAAACAATAAAAAATTATACTTCAGAAGTTAATTTAGTATCAAAAACGTAAAATATTTGAGTAGCCCAAGACATAGCCATAGATTGCAGTGCCACAGCACTGGCGAAAAATTTAAATTTGCCGACTGGAATTCTTTTGGATAATTGACTTTCGGATAAATGACACTCTACTGTATTCATATCTCGTATAGCACCATCAAATATATCAGAAATTAAATGACATATAATACTCCCTGCAACACGCTATATTTTGTAGATATATTTACACCAAAATAATTAAATAATAAAAACTTGATTATTAATTCACTCAAAACTTTCAACATTTTCATTCACTCGTGTCTTCAGTTACATTATTTTAAAACTTTGAAGTGTTAATTATATATAATCCTTTTTACAGAAATTTTTCAGATAGAAAAACACTGCTTTCTTCTAAAATATTCATAAGATTCTGAATACAGGCTTATAATTAAACTTTCAACAATTTAGTAATAATCATAAACATTCAAATAATAAAATAAACATTCAAATTAGAGAATTAGAAATTAATGTAGAAATAAAATTACAAATATAAGTTAATGAGCAATATTCTGTAGTTCATCTTAGCTGAACTAGTTTTAACAGTAACACCTCCTAATTTTATCACTTATGGATTACCAAAACTGCTAGTAATCATATCTCTAAATAATCCAAAGTGTATTAGGAATAGTTATTTTTTTCCTGCCTCCATAGGCACTAACTAAATTTATTCCATGTCCATTTTGGGTTCAGTCAGATCCACAATGAAGATGGCAATGGTATTGAGAAACAAGACTTGACATATTTTGGTCAAATTGCCCATGAAAACTCCCCTGGAATTGATCTCAGGTTCCTCCAGAGCAATATGCTAACATCTTTTAACTGCCTTTTGGCCATCTGCTAGTCAGTTAAAATTATATTACTAAATATTAATTTCCACTTAAGTACATCTTAACTTTTTAGAATATTCTGTTGTTATCTCATCTATAATTTTGATTTATTAAAATTCAGATAATTAAATCATATGCATACATTAAATACACACAGCGTGTGTGTGTGTGTGTGTGTGATTTTTTGATAACAATATGTATTAAACAAAACTATATATATAATCATATAGTAGTGTTTTTGTTTTGTACAAAAACAAAATAAGTCTAATATAGATTCTATAATACTTGAATATTTTCAGGGTTTAATGTTTGGCTATGCTACAGATGAGACAGACGATTGCATGCCTTTGACTGTGGTATTAGCACACAAACTGAATGCGACTTTGGCAGAATTGAGAAGAAACGGAGAATTTTGGTGGGCAAGACCAGATTCAAAAACACAGGTAAATTTTGTTTGGTTTTCATAATATGTTTATTCTCTAAGTAATAAAAATAAGATTTTTAAAATTGGAATGTTCTTAGGTGACTTGCGAGTATGTATTTGAAGATGGAGCCGCAGTGCCACTCAGAGTTCACACAGTAGTAATTTCAATCCAGCATTCTGACCAGATCACTCTTAATATGCTGAGAGAAGAAATAATGAAAAAAGTGATCAGAACAGTTATTCCCAAAAAATATTTAGATGAAAAAACTATCTTTCACATCAATCCCTGTGGAAATTTTGTTATTGGCGGTCCAATGGTAAGTGTGGCATAAATGATTTTTTTAAGAACTATAACACATTATCTTAACTTTTTTTCCCCTCTTCTAAATTAAGACTTGTAAATCTTATTGTTTAGTTTCCATTTTTTTTTTTAATATCATTATACAAACTGTCAAATTTTTTAATAGTTAAACATTCAATATATGTAATAAAAATCAGTAATAATCTCAAACTGATGAGGTGGAGATAGTTTCTCTTCAGAAGACTTTAAATTCTAGGACTTGAGTAATTTATTAATTCTAAAAACAAAAAAAATTATCAAATTTACATTTTTCTTTTTGGAAAGACATATTTCTTTCATTTACATACAAGGAGATCATAATTAAAATATCCCTATTAAAGCACATTTAGAGACTGCTGTTGAATGTAATTGATGTAATTGGACCAAACTTGATAATACTATTGTACAGGACATGCAGAAGCAATCATTGTGAAAAAACTTTAGACCCAAAACTCACCATCAGGGATTGTGGTATTGTCCAGTACCTCATTCGTCCCTGTGATTTTATTGTGGGGAAATCTCAAAAGAGTTGGGTTGCTAATCTGTCTGTTTAAAAACAGCATGAAACTGCATGTGAATAATATTAGATTACTTTTGTTCTGAAATCGAACACAACTTTTTTATTGTTTGCAAGTTCTAATAGGCAATAATGGAGGCTATACTGAGGAATTTTATTGCACCTTAGACTGTGAGATTTAAAGTTCATATACTCTGGACGAGGGGGGAAAAACACTATTAATCTAAAGTTTTGGTCTTGAGAAAACAAAATTAAGCCAGTAAGTATAAATGCCTGCTGTAAGGTTGGTACATGTAAATACAGTAGTGCGTCGATTTTCCGAAAGTCAATCATCCGATAGAATTCCAGTCGGCAAATTTAAATTTTCGCCGGTGCTGTGGCGTTTCAATCTTTGGCTATGTCTTGGGATACTCAGATATTTTACGTTTATGATACTAAATTAACATCTGAAGTATAATTTTTTTATTGTTTTTATATTTTTCAATATATTTATTTTGTTTGTACAAAATAAAAAAATAATTTTTAACGATATAATAGTCTTTGTTAGGCTTAACATCGATGAAAATTCAACGCAAAGCGACATGCAACGGAGAAAAATTTCAACATCGAATACGTTAAACTATTTTTTCGTACATCAATCGGTTATACGAAATATCAGTTATACGAACAACCCCAGTCCCCAATTGATTCGGAAAATCGACGCTCTACTGTAATCTTTAAAAACATCTTGATTTTACTCATATCAAAGTGCCACACTGACTACTGATGATGATTTTTAAAATTTTTTTTCATGAGGATCACTTCTGCATTTCTTGGATAGTAGTATTACCAAGTTTGTTCCAACTTTTCCCAGATGTCTAGAAAGAAATCTCTGAGTAGAGATAATTTATGATCACCCTATATATTTCAAAATAAACCAATGTCTTTCCATATAAAGTAAACGATAATAATCAACTCTTTAATCCTTTTTGTTCATTAAATATAATATTAACAATTCTATTGATCCACTTAACAATTTTTTTTTAACTATGAATTAACATTGCTATTGAATTAACAATTCTATTGATCCACTTAACAATTTTTTTTTTAACTATGAATTAACATTGCTTAGTATATGTAATAATTAAGTTAACAAAATTATTATTTTAGGGTGATGCAGGTCTCACAGGAAGGAAAATTATAGTTGATACTTACGGAGGCTGGGGTGCCCATGGAGGTGGTGCTTTTTCAGGAAAGGATCCCACAAAAGTTGACAGATCAGCAGCATATGCAGCCCGTTGGGTGGCCAAGTCTCTGGTGAAATCTGGTCTATGTAGACGTTGTTTAGTACAGGTGAGTCAGATACAAGACTTGATATCTTTTTGGTTCATTTATTAAGTAGCTAAGGAATCATTTTAGAATTAGATATTTTTCATCTAGTTATATTTTATCAAATGCTTTATTATTCAGTTATCTTATGCCATCGGAGTTCCAGAACCAGTTTCTATCAGTGTGTTTACTTATGGAACGTCTATGTTATCCCAAAGAGAACTGCTTGAATTAGTTAATCAGAATTTTGATCTGAGACCAGGAAAAATAATGAAGTAAGTAAAACTTTAAAATGAAACTTTTCATATTGAATATTGCTTGATTTAATGATATTTAAAAAAAAGAAAGATGAAATTTAGAAATTTATGGCAAGAGTATAATTAACTAGAATTTTTGTTCATTTAATGAATTCTAAAACCCTCACCATCCAAAATTTCAAAATATTTATTATTGTGTTAAATAAATTAAGTTTTTACAGTTTTAGTTTAATATATTGTGTGCTGAACATCTTGTTAATATAAAGTTGGAAGTTAAAGCTAAGATGATTTTAATGGAACTTATCATTTGATAATTGTTAGCCAATTTCTAGTCCAATACTTTGTTGCTATCTTATATTGTCTAATTATTAATTTTGAAGTTAATCTAGACTAGTCTGGAGTATAATTCTCTTTTTATTCCAAACTATGTAATGTCTATGTACTTAACTATTATACCAGAACTTGGCTAATTAATTCAGTTTTATCATTTGATTGTATAGAAAAACCAAGCCCAAATTATACTAGTGATGAAACTTCTGTAATATATTATCATTGATAGATGGTCATTGGCCCTATATGGCCTGTCTTTGTAAATAAAATACAAAGATAGGAATGCTGCAACCTGTCAAATTTTTATACCCAAAGTAAAAAAATAATTAAAATTATGCATTATCTGATACCATTTTAGTAATGAATTACCATTAAATAAGTAAACTGTATACTTTAACAGTATTTTTAACTATACAGAAACTATTATTAAAAATTTGACTAAAAAGATTATTTTTAAAATTGTTTCCATATCTGCATATGCTTTAATTTTGGCTGAGATGAACATCACTCATACGGTCTATTCTATATTGTGAAACACAAGCAGGATTTATATGTGAATATAAATCCTGTTTCACATGTTAATATGTGAAGCATGTACTACAGACAAGTGCTATCAAAGTGGTTTGCAGATTGAATCCCAAAGTTTCCAGGAAAATCAATCATATACAAGCATAGTAGGATAAACAATACCAATCCTTATCAATTATTTTGAGTAGCACTGTTGTAGAAAACATGTAAAGTAAAAATATTATTATTATGAATAAGTGAAATTTTTATTTTATTATTATAGGGAATTGCAACTTAAGAATCCAATTTACCAGAAGACCAGTTGCTATGGCCATTTTGGACGAGAGGAGTTCCCCTGGGAAATTCCCAAGAAATTAATTTAATAATGTTGTATTTTAGTAATTGTTTTATTGATAGCAAATTCTTTGTTATGGCATTTTTATTATACAAATGGGAGTTATCTTTTGCGTAACTCTTCGTAATATTCATATTATTATCTTATTTCCTTTAGGGAAAGTATATTTTTATTGGTTACAAAATAAGTATTCTCGTACTGCAATTCCGAAAATTTGTTTTTTTTGGGAGAGCGTACATAAATTCTACAACAGGAACTTTCAATACCTAATGGCAGTAATATGGAATTTTTTATTTTTTTAAAAATTTTTAATCTTTCAAGCACTCTTTTGGTGTGACGTGTATATATGTAGATTGTATTGTTAAGAAAGGCAATTGTTTCAAATTTACCTGTACAGTACATAATTACTGCCATTGTTTTAAATAAAGAAATTCCAGCTTTTTTCCCTGCGGTGATTTTTTTGCCGCAGCTTTATAAATATGCTATATTTTTTTATATTTTCTATATACCATAAAGAACTTTTGAGAAAGCAATGTAATTTAAGGTTGGCTGTTTTTGAATGAATGTATATATTCAATGATGAGAATGGTTGTTACATATCTGTATTCTCATTATAAATATATGAAACTCTAACATAGTTGTGTATCATATATAATGATTGTTTGTTTGACCGGTACAGAACTATTTGTGCTGCCTATAAATAAATGACTTTGTAGTTATCTGTATAAACTGAATAAATCATGTTTACTGTAAAACAAATCGTCTTTAGTATAAATACAAAACTAGGTCCAAATTTTAAAAAGTTTGATTTGTTAGGCATATTAAAGGTATAAGTCATAATTATAAATATTAAGGTATGTCATAATTCTACACAATGCAGCTGAATCCAACTTACAACAAAGTAATTAGCACAAGTGGAGAATGGAGTGAAATCCTGATTCATAATGCTTTATAAATTATGGAGATCAAATCATTGCATTGAAACCCAGATTCCACTGGTGGTAATTTTATGGCTTATTCTGTAGTTTTTGTTTTTAAAAATTTAGTGCCTAAACATATTACCTTCATCACATTTTTAACCATTTCTTATATAGGAAATCTAGATGTTCTATGAATTTTTATCAAGTACTGATGATGTAAAAATTCTTAATGAGAGTTTTTTAAGTATGATTTTGTGATTGAACTGAATTCCAACAAAATTCAAGATTGCTTCTCTCTGAAAGTATTTGGGAAGTTTGTAATGAATGGATGTTTGACTAATAAAACAGATCTAATAATCTGGTATCGGTTAAATCATTCCAATATATTGATAATTTAGATTATTATTTGAATGTTGAATACTTCAGCTAATTCAGTGTAAAAATAAACGTCCTGTAAAAATGACTTTTTGCATATTTTATTCTTATAAAGTAAATAACTTCTATTTTTCTAAGATATTCTCTCCTTGAAATAACTCTGTATTAAATTAATTTTTAAAAAGTACTTTTAGATAATTTGAATTTTACAACAAAAATAAACTATTACCAAAAATATTTTGGTTATATAGTACTTCTAAATCGATAATGCTTGATAAATTATACAGAATACAAATAAAAGCTTAAACAAATAGCCTTAGGTAGGAGTTTTAATAGTTGTTTTAAAACCCATTAAGTCAAAAACAATAGTAGTTATTAGTTTGATTACTAGAACATAAAATTGTTACTACTATTAAAGTTAACATTCCAGATAAAGACAAAGCTGGAAAATATGTAAAATTATTCAAATATAATTGTAGAAACTTCTATATCTTAAGTTATATCAATAAAAGAATAAATGAACATTTCAGTTTTTATACAGCTATATAAAGATCAAATACAAAATAATACCTTGCATTGCATCATTAACGCAATTGGCCTCAAACAAGAAAATGGAAGTATTCCTATTTTCTTGTTTGAGTAAGTAGCTAAATCTAATCCACTCGGGTTTCTAGAACAATTATACATTCATATTTTTAGAAATAAAGCTTCAATAAACAAACAAACACACTAATTCCATTCTCTGTGTAAAATGTAAGCATTGTATCTAAGTATGATTTCTTCTCCCTCATTATCTTTAATTAAAGTTAAATTTGGACAATTTTAAGGTTGCTGTCTGTTTTCAACATATAAAAAATTAATTTACATTTTTCATTACTTCATTTCTGAAGACATCTTTTTCCTATTAAGTTATTAAGAATTATACAAGTTTCATAAACTGTCTACATACATACATAAATATGCTTGTATAATCACAGCTAATTATTTCTAAACTGGTTAGCAACATATTGCTTTAAATATTAAGTATAGACTGTTTATTTGCTAGAAGTAATCTTGGAATCTACTGAACAGATTTTAAAAATTCTTTTGCTATTGGAAAGCTTATTCCTTCAGATGGATATAAGCTGTATACTTTTTTGTATTAAAAAAGGAAAATGCACAAAAAAAGACGTTTTTACTATAACATTTGTCTTGCATCATCATCTCTATTCAAAGTCAACCCCCTTTGCCACCTGGTGAGCTTTTCTAAACTTATAATAGTGTGATAAGAAATGAATTATGAAGACAAAATAAACATACACAACTACCTGAACCAAATCCAAAAATATATTTTATATCATCAAATGCAACTATAAGGAGTGAATTTACTTCCCTTATGTGAAACTACACTTTTGTACAAAGGCCTATTGCATTTTTAGTGTTCATTGTTTTAATATTTAATTCTTATTTTTAAATAATGGTATAGTATAGTCTTAATTAACATAGGTAGATATCTAAGTTCTTTTGGTTACTTTTTAGGTGTACACATACACAGGTCTTATCAATGTTAAAATGCCCAATACATCCAATATTGCAATTGTCACAAAATATAACTGTCAAGGGACTATTGGTACTTTCTGATATATATAAGCTACCTTAAAACTCAGATTCCTCACTTCTACCTGCTGATTTTGTCTTCTGTACAAACCCCCAAACCCTTTGACCATTCTGGATCAAATTCTGCATAATTACTCTGGTATTTCTCTGCAAACATGACTACCATAAAACTTGGACCCCTCACTCTTCTCTGATTTCATCTCCCTACCCCAAACTCCTAACCCTTTTGAGCAATCTGGACAAATTTTTCAGTCTACAATCCTCCAAAAAAATGTTAATTTAAAACTTGGACCCTCACTCCTCTGATTTCATCCTCCACAAATTGCCAAACCCTTTGATTTGCACCCAAATTTTGCATAGTTACTTTTTGCCATCCTGCAGAAAGCATGCACTATTCTTTGCTAGTCATTGATTCAAAGAATGCTCTGAACAAGTACTATGCATTATATTAATCATTCAAATTATGTCAATATCAGGATTTAATCCAATTTTATTAATATAAAATGATTAGATATTTATTATTATAAACTGGGGGGGCGTGTCTAGCCTGCGGAGGTGTTGGTGACTTTTTTGCTGAGCTGTTGTGGCGACGTTAGTCATGGAATTTTTACAACAAAATAATAAGTTTAGAACTGAAATAAGTAGTTTAAATGTTTTATTANCTTAGTATTTTTTTTTATACTCCTAAGAATATGGAAGTAAAGTAAAAACAATAAGTGCCATTTATTGTGATCAATTCAAAACAGTAAAATCATTAGTAGTTTATTAGGATCATACTTTTCAATATTAGATTTAGATGAATCTCAGATATTTTTGTGTCATTTCAAAGTTAGATGATGATGATGATAAGTACTGTATTTTGTAGTATGAATTCAAAACAAGTAAAAAATAAATGAATATTTTAGATAACTATGTACTGTAAGGTCTCTTTTTATGCGGATTATTTTTATGCAATTTTGAAGTTGTGCGGTTTGTATTTCATCCAAAAATTTCTTGGACAAACATACATATAGGCTTGTTTAGGAAGCCCGCGTATAGACAGTCTCCAAAAATCGTGGAACGCTCAAAGCTTACTCCATTTGTTCCACTGACATATAATGTTTATGGATGTAAAGGACAGCTAGATCTACCTTAATCGCTTTAGTTCCTAGCAATTTTTTATATAAATGTAATTAAACATAAAAAATACTTAAAACTGAAAAAAAACGAAAGAAATGCGTTAATTTTGAAGAAAAAGCTTCAAAGTTTAACTTCCTTTGTCTCGCCCTTCTGTGAAATTTAACACCAATGAGTCATTGTTTACACATCTGGATGACCTTGAACACAGCTGGAGCTGGATTTCCCGGGGCATTCTCAGTCGTCGCGGGAGGACAAGGGTTTAAAGTAGAGTGAACACTAGCTGCCAGTATATTTTTAAATATTTTAGAAAATTTGGAGACTTAAAAAACATTCCAAAAATTCAAAAACAAATTAAGCCTTAAGGACCATGTTTTATGTAACGCTATGTAACCTGCCCGAGTTAACTCGGGCGAGGAACTAAAGGTGTTTTAATTAACTCTTTACATCCAGATGTCAATGATTTGTTTTTAGAGTGAACTTTTGCAATTCGGGGATTCCCCTTGTACATGATACTTACCATCGGCAAGTCACTATTACATCATTCTAGTTTTGCATTGAAAGGTATAAACTGTAATTGTTTTGAAATTAAATTTTATTTTAGCGGTGTTTTATTCATTTTTATAATAAGTAGCAAGTTTAAATTTTGCTGATTTCAAGTTGCAGTAATAAGCAGCCTATTTCTTTTAATTTCTGCAAACTTTTTTTATGCGGTTTTAAGTTAATTTTAACTCGTTGTTTTGGTTTTATGCGATTTTAGAAAATTACGGAACGTATCCCTACTTTTTCAAGGCAAGTAAAGTCTTTTTTATGCGAATTTTTTATATGCGCTTTTCTGTAGAACGTATCCACCGCATAAAACGAGACCTTACAGTACTTTACATCTATTACGGTACATTCAGGAATTAATTTCTTTTTACACAACTCTAAGTAAAAATCTTAAATTTCTTCCCTTTATAACTTATTTTGCATATCTCGAAAACTTCCAGGAACTTCTAAATACTGTATCTTTTTTAAAACTGTTTTAACTCTTTTCTCCCTGTGGATACTAAGAGGGCCTTTTTTAACAAGCCTATTATGGGTTTGGCTATGTTTACAATGGGGCGGCCTGGTGATGAGGGACGAGGTCCGACATATCCGGGCCACCTTGACCGTTCGGCCATCCGATCGCCTCTAAATACTGTATCAACGAGCTAGAATATACTACATAGAGTGGCTGTGACCATGGTTACAGCGCTCTTGATAGCAACGACGGTTATCAGCCCCACCGTAAGCGGGCGTGCAAGGCGTGCACCGCACGCGGGCGGCAAATCGAGCGATCGGTCACATAATATTCAAAGTCATTGTCATAATACCCACCCTACTTATAGCATAAGAAATGTCTTCGCCTGGAGAAAAAAATCCACCGGCGCGCAAATTACTATATTCTTATTTATATTGTAGCGTTAACAGCGCCTCTATTGACATTTATCAGAATTAAGATGCAATGCGAAACGTCTGTCGGCAGGTTGAACCATCCGGCGGCACTCGAAAGCCAAGTACCCATAGTCGTGCTCTATGACAGAAGTTGACAGGACTGGCGAAAATAGGGAATTCCCACAGAGCTTCCTTCTCAATTTGTACTTGTA
>NW_019384475.1:660329-675085 GCF_000671375.1 Centruroides sculpturatus
ACAAATTCGAACAAAACATTCGAATATATATATATAATGGAAACATTAAAGTTATTTCATCTGAATACATTGAAATTAGATTATTTTAAAATCAAATCACAATTCAAAGATAATTTCTAACTTTGCTTAATTAACCTAGTTTCATCAAACTGTTGATAGCTGAATTACTTAATCATTTTTTTTTATTGTTTATTTTTAGAAATATCCTATTTATATATAGTTTTTATTTTTGTCTTAAAACACATCTTTCTGATCATAGACACTCTCCTAGATAGTAATCTATGTTAAAAACTGACATTCATCTATCTGTCCCAAATACAGGGTTCAAATTTATTTCTATCAATAAATGCACTAAAATTCATCATCAAATCAAATTATCATCTATAACTACAATAAATAAAAATATTTTATTAACAATTCATTTTTCAGGATATAAGTTAGATCCATAGCTTGAGGTAAGATATTATTAATAAAATTTAATATAAAAGTTATTTAAATAGAATATAATATAATTTCATGAATATATATGCAAAATTCTTTTACTTCAAAGTTTATTACAGTGATGTTTAATATTCTATAACAGATATTTCACCTAAAGTACAATATAAAATACAATAATGTAAACTTATTTTTTAACTTAATAGCTTATTATATGTATTGTTTCTAGTCATAATAGTTAATAAAAAAGATAATTCTAAGTTATTCCAACTTGAAATTTAGTATCCAGAAATTATTTCAAATCTATGGATGTTATTCTAACCATTCTCTGAAGATTAATTTAAAAGACATCAATTTTTCTTCAGTAATTTTTTGAGAGTTAGCAAAGCCTCTTCTATGCACAGATTAAAGACCAGATAGCGAAATCTTGAAAAGTTTTTGTGGAGTCCTCACTGGTAATAAGCAGAACCATTCATTTCTTTAGAGTTCATCCAGTGAAGATCACAGATATATTTTTTATATACCTTCTACTTTTATTACTGATAAATACTGTATATTTCCACAGATAAGACAATAGTTGAATCATAAAAAAAGGCCCCCAAAATCTTGTTGTCTTATAGGTCAAATACAAAAATAATAATTAGATTGAAATTTATATAAATTAAAGGCGGAGGTGTTGGTGACTTTTTTGCTGAGCTGTTGTGGCGACGTTAGTCATGGAATTTTTACAACAAAATAATAAGTTTAGAACTGAAATAAGTAGTTTAAATGTTTTATTAACTCGAATAATAATTCTAATGTTACTAATGATTGCTGGTATTGAGTTAAATCCCGGACCTTTTCCTCGATCCCCTCCATTACCAAGTCAAGCAGGTATGCAAAAAAGGGGACGAGGAAGACCACATAGAGAGTATACAAGAGATATAGAGGAAAATACTCAGACAAGCGAAATGTCAGGAGAAGAATACTTAATTGAGGAACAATCCAAGAACAACACTGATATCTCAAGGTATGGTACAATAAAAGATTTTTTTGAACCGGAAGAAGATTTACGAACAAAGACTGTTGAACCTGAATACTCACTGAAATCAGTTTATGAATTAATCCAAGACAAATTTGATCGTCTAAACGTCGAAATCCGTTCTATGAGAGCTGAAATTAACCGTATGAATGAAGAAAATTTAAAGATAAAGGAAGAGATGAAGGACATGTACAAAAAATACGTATATTAGAAGAAAGAACGGACTCTCATAGCAAGCTAAAAGGTATGGTGGACTTTGAAATTGATAAAATGTTAAATGAGACGACTAAAAAGAATCTAATAATATTTAATTTTCCATTCAAAACCTCGGAATACGTAGAAGAGATGAAAACATTTATAAAAGAAAATTTAGAACTTAATAGTATAGAAATTGAGGGTTTTATTCAATTAGGAAATAGAAAAAATAACCAAGTAATTAAGGTTATAACTGAATCGGTTAAAGATAGAAACTTAATTCTTAATAAATTCTGGACCACAAGATCGAAAATGATAGATGAAAAGAAAAAAATAATAATATCAACGGACTTATGTCCGAGATCTAGGATCCGAAGAAAGTTACTACTAAAAAATATTAAACTAGAGAGATCGGATGATAAAAAGATAAAAATAAGAGATGACTACTTTTTAAAAGATAATATAATGTATACATACGATTTGAATACTAGAGAAATAATTCAGCTTAATCATTTTTTAGAAACAAATATAATATAAAATTATCTAAAATAAATCAGAATTAACAAACAATACAAGAAAAAACAAGAATAATTAATAATATGGAGAGTAATAATAGAAAAATTAGTGATGATAATTTGATAATCAAAGATAATGAGTTGAATGAGAAAAAAGTAGAAATTGCAAAAAGAGAAAAAAATAATGTGATTAGCTTTTGGAATATTCAAGGATTAAGAGGGAAATTATTCAAAACCTCAATGAGAAAATTTCTGGACTCAAATGAAATAATTGGTTTTTTAGAAACCTGGATTCTAAAATTTAGTGATATGGAAATAAAATATCTAGAACAAGACAATAGCATAATAATTAGCAATGCTAAACGTAAAAATAAGTTCGGACGCCCGTCATGTGGAATACTGTTACTTATTAAGAAGAGATTAGGTGAAATAATTCTCCAATATACATCGGATTATATCATTGCTGTTATAATAAAATTAGAGAATAAAATCAAAATGACATGGTCTTACACGTATCTGGGAGTGGTAGTAATATATATACCACCCTCTATTGAGAAAAAACCAATTTTAAACGAAGTGCAAAAAGTTTTGGATAGATGGTCTAGCCTGACGCAACTATGGATAATAGGTGGTGATCTAAACGCACGAATTGGCGAAGTAACTGACACCATATTTTTTCAGACGTTTGAAAATATAGCCAATAAGAGAATATCCAAAGATAAAGTATTAAACACAGAGGGAAAAATACTGCTAGACTTTGTTTATAATAACCAGTTAATAATTCTGAACGGTAGGATGAGGGGAGATACCCCTGCAGAAATTACCTTTGTTTCCCCAAACGGGAAGTCAATAGTGGACTATATTATTTGTTCAGAAGAAATGATAAAGTGCTGTAACTCTATGAATGTTTTGGGGGATGATCGGGCAGATCATTTTCCTATTCAGTTGGAATTAACAAAATATCAAAAAATAAGAAATGAATCATATAATTGTGAACAAAGTCACCTTATTAATCTAGAACTAAGACCATGCTATAATAAACGAAAATTGATAAAAGAATTTGATAAAATGATCGGAGAGATGTTAAATTTGGAAAAAGAAAATGATCCAATAGAAAATTATTTGAATATGACAACTAAATTAGAGGAATACAAGTACAAGAATTGTATACGACAGAACGAAAAAATATTCAAATGTGAATGGCACAACAATACATGTTATAGTTACAAAATTAAAAAACAAAAGAGTTTACAAGTCTTCAGACGAACAAATACCAGCAAAGCACTAACGAACTACCTAAAATATAAGAAAATATATAATAATTTAATTAAAGCCAAAAAGAAATTATATTTTTCAAATATCAGTAAGAAATTATCAGAAGCGAAAGACTCGAGAGTTTTCTGGAGAATAATTAACAATTTTCGTAAAAGAAAGTCAGGTCTTGACATACAGACTAGAGTAGGATATAATGATTGGCTGAAATACTACAATAAATTCTCAGAAAACTACCGAAAAAATTTTTGTCAAAAATATAATGAAACTAAGATAAGACCAGAAATTCATCGAGAGGAGATAATTAAGACGGAAGAACTTCAGGATTGTATTAAGAAACTTAAAGATAAATCAACACCAGGAGCCGATACATTACCTAATTCACTCATTAAAATGCTGCCACTAGAAATCATTCGATATTTAACCAGACAATTCAATCAATTCTACAGTTATAGTACAATACCGGACAAATGGAATGAAGTCATTTTTACCATGATATTTAAACAAGGGAACAAACAGGAACCAACCAATTACAGACCAATAGCTCTATTGTNTATTTTGAGTAGCACTGTTGTAGAAAACATGTAAAGTAAAAATATTATTATTATGAATAAGTGAAATTTTTATTTTATTATTATATTATTATAAACTGAGTTATGTCACATTTTGTTGGACAGGTTTTCATTAATCTATTCTTAAGGGTATCAGAGATCAAGCTAACAATCAAAACCTCAATTTTACCCACTATGGATGGATGAAGTGTTAAGGAACCAGACTCAATGCTATCTAGTGTGCCTCAAAATCATCATCTGTGAAGAATTCATATCTAAATTCTATAGTCTGGTGAGAAGATACATTTGCAACTTTAGTCATTATCATCATATTATGAGATCAAAAAATTTTGTAAATGTGTATGTATTTGGTATATGTAATATATATGTAATTTTTTCTATTTAGAAAGAAACAATTTACTGAAAATCTTTTAATGCACAGTTATTATTGAAACACTTTCCCAAAGAAATTTGTAAATATAATCTTTTCCAAGTAATTACTAAAATATTCAATTTATTGTTTTATAATAATTAATCTTTAATATATACATGATGTTATGCAGGAATGGGATGGAAAGATGAACTTTTAATATTATAACTGATTACAGAACTTTTATATTTACTTACAAACAATTCTTTTTAAAAGGAATAACAGATTTTTCCTCTGAATGATTACAATAATAAACTTATATTTAATATTAACATAAAATATTATTATAAGAAACTATATATGATTAAATTCTACTCTTCAATTTAATGCAATTATGAAATTACATATAAGATTATTTAATAAATAAATACTGGAAGATCAGATTGCATTATATTCCATCCCAAATGATAATAGAATAAAAAATTTTGCATAAATGTTGAAATTAAAAAGATCACTCATGTTGGACAAAAGGATTAGGAATGGATTCCATTCCATCCAAGGGACAAATCACAACTACCGCTGTTCCTCGGCATACCACTAGACCCAAGTGGCGAGTATCGTCTGTCAATTTGTAAGGATCGTCAGGATCTAAAAATATATTAAAATATAAAAGTTTAAATAAATAATAGATATCATTAACAACTGTAAAAATTTTGAAATTTTCATAGATGATCCAAAAGTAATAAAAAAAATTCAATACTGAAAAATATGTATAAATTTTAGTGATTCTTCTCACAGTAAATTTTGCATTTGATTTGATAACTAATAAATTTCATAAAGTGAATTAATTAGTATATATTTATATTTAAGGAAAGCATGACAGAAAAATAAAAATAAATACATGTATTTTCATTTATTAATATTCTTGCAATGATACAGGAAAAAAGTATTTGTTATAAAGTGTCTAAAAAGTTTTAAGACAAATGTCAAACATGGTATTTTTGTAATAACATCAATCTGCCAACAAACTGGTATGACTCTTTGACTAATATTTGACAACTCTTATATTATTTATCTTATAATAATTCTAATATAATTGGTTTTTCTTATAAAATTTTAATTATTATAACTGATTATAACAAGATAAATTAAAAAATATGTAAATACTTTGCCTGTATTTAAGCAAGTAGGTTAATCAATCTAATTTAGGAGTGTCACAAGTTGTTGGCAGGATGAAGTAATAAATTTATATATTTTAAAACATTACACCCAAAAGAAATGTATGTTTTAATTTTTGTGCTTCATGTACTGTACAAAATAAAAATATTCATAACAATTTTTTTAGTAACATGTAGTAAGAGAGCGACTTTTGATATACAGCAGAGCATCGATTATCCGACTCAATTGGGGAGTGGGGTTGGTTGGATAACTGAAAAATATGAAAAAATACATTATTAGTATAGTATATTAGTATTTCACTATTAACCTACTTCGAGTTGAATTTTCATTGATGTTAAGCTTAACAAAAATTTTTTAAAAATAATAATCGTCGCTATTGTATCGTTAAAAATTAGAAAATTAAGCCTCGTTTAAATACTGGCTCCCTTTCATGGTCGAGCCAGTGTTTCCAACTAAAACACATAACAATAATATTAAAGTAGCCAAGACATAGCCAAATATTGTAGAGCCACATCACTAGCGGACATTTGAATTTGCCGACTAGAACGCAGTCGGCTAACTGATGTGAGGGTTGATAGGAGGGTTGGATAATCGATGCTCTTCTGTAATCACAACAAAATAAATTCAGTCTATATAACATTAATAGTGTAATTTCAATATAAAATGAATTGTTAACCCAAGGACAGCATTACAAACTTACAATCTATAATTTTTTTATTATAAAACAAATAATGCAATCTATGGCAACTTCAATTTTTTAAAAATTCCTTTAATAAAAAAAAAATGTACTTTACAATAAACATGAATATACTGTATATGAATGAATATAGAGTAAATAATAAAATATTTTAAATTACAACTTACTTAAACAATAACACATACAGTAATACCTCGACTTACGCGATTTTCAAATCTCGTCGATTCGTCTTTTGAGCGCCACGCAACCCTTGATTACTCACTCCCCCCACACTATTGGCCAGCTTACATGTTCGGATGTGTCGCGCGGAATCGACACATAGCTACAATTTATTTTGTGTTATTTATTTCTGTGTTTGTTATATCTACGGAGACTTGAGNAAAGATATATGGAAACAAATAAGGAGAACAAAAAGTGGCTGGTAGATGAGCAAGTGATCTTACTGAGAGTGGATAAAAGTAAGGCAATGGTCCTACTTAAGCAAGTAACATACAAAACGATGATGATGTGGTATATAGAAGAAACAAAGTGTACTGGTGGAAGAGAGTTATATTGACAGACTACAAGGTTAGGTAACACGCTTCACAAACACATCCCTTGCCAAAAAAATGGGCCTCAATAATGCTGTGTTGGGATCACCAGACACACCAAGTCTTTTTGCTTTTGCCAAAACTCACAAGCCCACACCTTCCACCAGACCAATACTTGATAAAGTCAGATACCCTACTAGGATTCTGGAGAATAAGGTGCATTACGTAGTAGTGAATCTACTGAAAGACTATAATTATACAGCAAGGAACTCCAGGGAACTAATAAACACACTGAGAGGGATACCAGTTATAGATGACATCCACATCACTGTAATGGATTTCGGGGCCCTGTATCCATCAATTAAACTACAGCCTTGCTTCTGTGCCCTCAGGGATGACTTACTTACCAAATACTATTTACCATCTCAAAGAAAACATATACTTAAGCTCATGTGCTATAATTCATTCTTACATGGTTACTGCTCGGTCCAACCTATCGCGTAAGTTCGGGGTATTACTGTATAGATGATTTTCTTCTAGAAATCTAATTTCATTAAAGAAGTAAGTTCAGAGGGTAGAGGTAGTATGCCAAAATATCTAAAATGAAATTTTCAAGACTTAGAAAAAAGTCAGCTTATACTCTAAAAACTGATAGCTACTTTTTAATATGTTATTAAAAATGAGTTATATTTAGAGTGAAAAAATCCAAGATGTGGATGTAACAAAATGAATTTAGATCTAATGTTGGTTTATGAGTAAATAAATACAGATGGCATAAAAGTGCAAAAAAGCTGGAAAGGGCTCTTACTCATCTTTCCTGGCACTCAAACAGGAGTTAAATTAAAACTATACATCATGCATGTGTATGGTGTGTAGTTTTTATTTAATTCAAATATATACTATTCCAGCAAATAATATGTATTTGAATTAAATAAAAATGGAATGTTTTTGACATCTTTCAGGGGCCTGCATCAAGTATTGTTACATTAAATTAGTGATTCTAAGTTTAGAATGTTTTTTAAAATAATTTTCTTTTTGACATCAACTGGTTTTTGAATGTTAAACATGTATGTGATACATTTTATATGTAGGAGGTCAAGGAGACTTTAGGAAGTCCAATAATTTTCAATTATACTAAATGTAAAATTTAAGTAATCACAAAAGCTTAAGAGGAACAATTTTGTTGAATTATGATACATACTTTTTCATGTTATGTTATAACTGGGAAGGTAAAAAGACATAATATTTAATATGAAACATCAAGAAAACAAGTAATTTGGTATATTGCTGAATTTGTACAGATAAGAATATTTCAAAAATGGAAATAAGTTTCATGAGCTGTTGAAGCATTGGTAAAAAATGGCCAGTCTTTGAAACAAGATGTAAATGAAGGAAAGTACGTTATATTACTTAAATAATATGCATCTATGTCCTTAATTTAATCAAAATTATTCTTTCAATCACTATATCAGTGTATTTCTATTAATAGGACTTATCAAACTGTTGTATAAGATTACAGCCTCACAGTTACACAGATTAAAATTGTTTTATTGTAATTGTAAAATAAAACAATTTTAATCTGTGTAACTGTGAGGCTGTAATCTTATACACCAGTATGATAAGTCCTATTAATAGAAATACACTGATATAGTGATTGAAAGAATAATTTTGATTAAATTAAGGACATAGATGCATATTATTTAAGTAATATAACGTACTTTCCTTCATTTACATCTTGTTTCAAAGACTGGCCATTTTTTACCAATGCTTCAACAGCTCATGAAACTTATTTCCATTTTTGAAATATTCTTATCTGTACAAATTCAGCAANAAAAATTTCAAGTAGAATAAACATCTCAAAGTCTGAGTTATATTAAAGCTATATGATTGCCAAATAAATCAGGTTACATTACTGCTACTATTAATAAATATTGATTATAATTATTAAATTTAATACAAGATGATACCTAATGCCTACCTCTAGACCAAATTACATAGTATTTAATTATTAATAGTAGCAGTAATATAGCATGATTTAATCCTGCAATTGTTTGGCATTAATATATACAATTCACTCATGAATGAGTGAATTGTATAAATTAAAGCTAATAACTTAAAATCTTAGTTTAGTAGAGATATTAATTTATATACACATTTCTTACCTCTCTGATATTCAGTAGTATTATCCAATACTAGATTCAACAGAGGATCATAACCTTTTAAAATACCTGTTGCTGTATTAAAAATAATATAATAAATGATCAGAATTTAACAAAATAATGTTTTTATTAAATTGAAAACAATATTTTACAAATTTACACTATTTGAATAATGGAACTTGTAACTAACCCTTTCATTTTATTTCCGGTAAGGTAATATATATTAACCACAACACAAAAAATAAAGATATATGGAAACAAATAAGGAGAACAAAAAGTGGCTGGTAGATGAGCAAGTGATCTTACTGAGAGTGGATAAAAGTAAGGCAATGGTCCTACTTAAGCAAGTAACATACAAAACGATGATGATGTGGTATATAGAAGAAACAAAGTGTACTGGTGGAAGAGAGTTATATTGACAGACTACAAGGTTAGGTAACACGCTTCACAAACACATCCCTTGCCAAAAAAATGGGCCTCAATAATGCTGTGTTGGGATCACCAGACACACCAAGTCTTTTTGCTTTTGCCAAAACTCACAAGCCCACACCTTCCACCAGACCAATACTTGATAAAGTCAGATACCCTACTAGGATTCTGGAGAATAAGGTGCATTACGTAGTAGTGAATCTACTGAAAGACTATAATTATACAGCAAGGAACTCCAGGGAACTAATAAACACACTGAGAGGGATACCAGTTATAGATGACATCCACATCACTGTAATGGATTTCGGGGCCCTGTATCCATCAATTAAACTACAGCCTTGCTTCTGTGCCCTCAGGGATGACTTACTTACCAAATACTATTTACCATCTCAAAGAAAACATATACTTAAGCTCATGTGCTATAATTCATTTTTTAGATTTGAAAATGTAGTATAAATGCAAAAAAGAGAGGTACCAATCAGGGCTGCAGAGTCGGTAAAAAAAAACACTTGACTCTAACTCCAACTACTGCTAATTTTAGTAAGACCACTCCGACTCTGGCAAAATTAAAAACCAAGTCATTTTATGGGAGGCAGAGGTGCTCATAGAGAGGTACCCTACTCTGAACTCCGAAAGGAGCCCCGGGCATTTACCCAAATACTTTTATAGTTAGTAATTTTAATATTTAACTTACATTAATATTTATTTGTATAAAAATATTAATTTTTAACAAATATTTAATAAGAAGAGAAAGAGAACAATAAAATTCAATATCTACACATCTTTATTCAACAACATTTGCACTTCAATTTTGCATTTCCAGAAAAGTTAGTCCAACTAAAAAGTGTGTGATCTAGCTACTTCAGCCTCTTGTTCAGAAAATAAAAATATATACTCTGATCAATTAGTCTCGCTCATTCAGAAAAACAGAGTATGCATTTAGAGCAGGGATAATATAAAATGATTCAAAAATATTCAAATTCAATTACATCAAAACAATTTAACTATTAAACACAAATACTGCAACGAAAACTACATATTTAATTAATTAAATTGTTGCATTTTGTATAAAAAATAAATGAATTATAACAAAATACAAAAACATTTAAAAAAATTATTAAATATAAAATAAATAATAATAAATAAAATAAGGGAGCAATAAAAATTTTAAAACCCATCAAGGGCATATAGTTTAACTTTTGAAAATCATCACAATGATATAATAAATAGACAAGATAATTATGTCTTGAAATATGTATATTTATACAAAATAAAGATTACACATGCATATAATAACTAAAAAATGAAAATTAAAAGTACATACATAAAATAATCAAATCAAATTAAATAAAATTATAAATATATATATGTTACAGTCAAAACCCGTTTTTAGTCAGAACACGTTTTAACTAGTTGAAACTAGTTTATACTGAATGTCTTTGTTAAAACCAGTTTTGTCTAGTTGAAACTAGTTTTAACTGAAATTCATTTTTGACTAGCAGTAAAATTCTAGTTTTAACTAGACAAAACGGGTTTTAACAAAGACATCCAGTTTAAACTAGTTTTAACTAGTTAAAACGCACCCTAACTAAAAACTGGTTTCACTGCAACACACAGAGTGATTCGGGGTAAGATGGTAAGCGGGGGAAGATGCCTAATTTTTGATATTTTCAAACGGTGACGTCACATATTGTCATGTATTTGTATGATGAATCGTTGGGCCAATATTGAGTGCGGAAAGCTGTAGTTGGCTACCGTTACTTCATTTTCTACATCCGAGAAGAATAAAAGCTAGATAAGAACTAAGTTTTTGTTGTAAAATGTTTCTAGAATAATTTTAAACTAAAAGTTAAAATGGAATTTATTAAAAATTGCTAAAAACAATTAATGTGTGATGTAGTTAAGGTTCTAAAGTTTCCATTGTCAGCTACCGCCGATCCCGATCGGACATGCTGGAGCACGTGACTCTACTAGGCATCTTACCCCAACAAATGGAAAATATGCCACATTTTTCTTGGGGTAACGTGCCTATTTTTTGTTAATTGATTTCCAATATGCCTATTTTTAATAAACTTTTGTTTTCTCGTTTTATTGCAGGATATGCATAGAAATTATATAAGGACTTCTCAAAAAAGTTTTTGGACTGAAAAAAGCTTTCAGCTAGCTATAGAACACGTTAGAACGGGCGGAAACTTAACAATACTTATACTGTGCTGTTATACTTACTATGAAGTACTTTGTACTACATATGCAATAAATTAAATTTGGTTAAGAAATTCAAAAATTAATTTTAAGCAATTATATTTGTTATCTTACCCTAATGGCATTTGGCATCTCACCCAGATACTTGGGGTGAGATGCTTAAAATGCCAGACAGTGAAAAAGTCGTCATTGCAAACACAGTATAGAATTTTTTAAAATAAACTCCAAACTTTTATTTGAAAGACATACTCCAGAATATGATATTTTCATTAGAGGGCTCCTAAACTCAAATTAGCGCTGTAATTTTCTTCATAAGCAAAATGTTAGGCATCTTCCGCCAAATCACTATACATAACTTTATTTCCCCCAAACATATTTATGTAGCTAAAATTAGTTTTAACTAATGTTAAAAGTTAAAACTAGTTTTATCTAAAGTCAAAACATATACAGCAGTAAATTAACTAGACAAAACCGGTTTTGTCTAGTTAAAACTAGACTTTACTGTAGTCAAAAATGAATTTGAGTTAAAACTAGTTTTAACTAGACAAAACGGGTTTTAACAAAGACATTCAGTATAAACTAGTTTCAACTAGTTAAAACGCGTCCTAACTAAAAATGGGTTTTGACTGTAATATATATATATGTAATTTTTATATAATTTGATTTGATTATTTTATGTATGTACTTTTAATTTTCATTTTATTTATTTAATTTGATTTATTTGATTTTATTGATATATATATATCTGCACTTGCATAACTATAGTTCTAGAGGGTGCATCTGAAATGCACTGCAGGCAGTGTTGCCAACCCCTGGTTTAGAGTAAAAAAAGGAAACAAAAGAACATCGTGTAGGGGTACTACAACATAATGTATACCTTACTTTCTCAGGGTAGGCAATTTGCTCCTTTTGCCCTCCCTTTGGATACCCTGTGCCTAGAAAACTTTTTGACAATGAATACTTTATTGAGTCTGTACAAATGTATGCATGTTTATACAATTAATGGTGAAATCATGATTTCAAGACATTGATTTAAATACATCTGTACATTTAGCTTGAAATGACACTAGTGTTTTTATACATTATGATGTCTGTATTTTTTCTCTATATATTACATTCCCTTTATACTACATTTAACATATAATACTTAAATTTTCATACATCAGTAGCTTTAGTGTCAGTTTGATTACTGGTTATAGTTAAAAAAGTCTCATAGTTTGAACATTTTAAGGTAACAATATTTTTCCCAAACACCATATCTATGGAAGATTGTGATCTGGTGATGCCAAGTTGTGGGTTGGAGATCACTTTTATGTCAAATGTACCTTTCACAACAGTTATAAAGTTTTGTTTTCTTTTTCTATGTTAAAGTCTACTAAAATTATGGGAAAAATACTACAATGACCTTCTTGTGCTGTAATTGTAAGAGTTCATTAAATTTAGGAGAATAAGCAGCCAAATAACTCAACAATCCTTGACAGAAGTGTTGTTAGAGAGTCACATAGTATGACAAATGCTTTATTTGACAAATTATATTGTGTAATTTGAAAAATGTGTTTTGTACATAAAATCTAATTACAGATTTTGAAAGCTCATTTTTTTTTCTTTTAAATGCTTTACACCCTTTGGGCATTAAGAAGGCCTCTTTTAGCAAGCCCATTATGGGTTTAGCCAGGTGCACAATGGAGTGGCTGGGTGGTGAAGGTCCAACATAATGTGCAAGTGGACTACCACCCTAATTAATAATTTCAAATAATTACAACACATTTTGATTTAAAAGTTTGTTATAATCTGCATATATTATGATAATATTAAAAATTTAAGTTATTAAATATTTTCCTAATTGCTTTCATGTTTATAGTTGTGTGAGATGAAAATAATTCCTATTCTGGATGATGATGACAGCAAATCTTGTAATACAATGTGATTCTATTTTACCCTTTAAAATTTCATTTCATAATTTTTTGATGTAATTATGTCTATGTGGAAGAGTGCATTTGAAAACATTGAGTGATGGAAGTTCATCACAAAAAAAACAATTTTACTTTAACACTTTTTATTCACTTAAAACTGTAATCAAATGAGACAATTGCAGTCTTTAATAAATATATTTTTTATCAGATCAATAAAGTTAAATATTGAGACAATATGTCAATCAGACATGATGTGGAATTACTGACTGCTGTTGTCTAACATTGTTGTAAAGCCTGGAGGTTTTGGCTGGTTCCAAGTCTAAATAAAAAGTTAATGACAAGAAAAAGCATTTGACATAAAACAAAAGAAATAACTCTTCAAAAAATGGAACCAATTAATAATGCTGAAGAAAAAGGAGAAAAATTATTTCACAAACTTGCAAATACCTTTGAGCTTAGTTCATCTTCAAACAATAAATTATCTGATTGGTTATTATGATGATAACTGTTTTGAATTGACTTGTTTGAAGATAAGCATAAGTTTGAGTATTTGGAAGTTTGCAAGATTATATTTAGTCTGTTAAAGCATTTCTACAATTAACCATATTGTGTTTTGTGGCTATAATATAAATTAGTAAATGTTATATAAAATATATTTTTATTACTTCAAATATGTTAAATTAGATATTTATATATTAGCAATTTAATTAAATAATGTATCCACAAGAGAGCAAAAGCAAGCTCATGAATTCAAGGTGTTGTATACAAATGTTGTGATGATGGTGGTGGTGTAGAATGTTTTCGTATAGACAGTCAAAAAGAACACAGTACACGCTTCTTTCTAACAATAACAACACAAAAATTAAAAACACTTTAATTTCTTCAAATCAGCGAGTGACTCTCTGGCACTCCACTACTTTTTGATAGTTACAATACTGGACCAGCCACACAGCTACTCACTCCGGTTAGCTCCCCGGTCAGTACACACACTCTCTCTGACTCTCTACACACCCTCACTAGGCGGGACAATCTCCCCCACACTCCCGGGGACACCGTCACCTCACCCAACCGACATGTGTGACCAAGCTGTGGACTGTCCATCACCACCTGCCGACATCCACACACCTGACACATGTCTCACATATGTTACACTGAACTTAACATCCTCCCGCCTTGAACCTTCCAAGGTTCAACAAGTTACATACTTACAAAACAACAATTTTTTATTTTTACAAAACACAACTTCAGTTCTCCAAAGGTAAAACACAAATTTTCGATACACTGC
>NW_019384475.1:679307-730033 GCF_000671375.1 Centruroides sculpturatus
TACAGTGGTGATATTCAGCGGGTTCGCACAGGTTCGGCCGAACCCGTTGTTAACATTTTCAAAGTTTTTCGAACCTTGTTAAACACATGTAACATTTCTCAATGGTTTGATTCTTTTAAAAATATTGAAATATACGTATTATACTCTGTAACACTACTAAACTAGAGCCTTCCGATGCACCATTTGAGCGAAAAAAAAATTGTTAAGGAAAAATTTTCTGTTAGCGAACCCTTTGTTAAATATTTCGAATGTCATCACTGTATATATATATATAAAACATTGTGAATGTTAATAACGAGTAAAGTCTCATTAAGTATGACTCTACTCGAGATATGACACATAATCCTCTTTAATCTCCCAACCCCCTCGACCATTAATCAGCAAAATTTAATATTACCAATCCCCCTAATACACAAACCTCTCTGCAAAATGTCAGAAATTTTCGATAAAAGACACAGGAGTTATAAGCTTCAAATAGAGTGAACAAAATTGTGACACACACACACACACTTCCATACTTACAGAAAAAAAAACATCTTTGAATTGTGCAATTATTATAGACCATGAGCGATATAACGTCAGCAATCTCCTCTGACAATCTCTGCTCAAGATTTCTTCATTTGGTAAAATTAATTTAATGAAGAACATCATCCAAAAACAAGATTTTCAGTTTTCTTGGATATCAGCTTCAAGTATATGCACTTGCATTATCATAAAGAGTTGTAGGGCAGTAAAGCAGTCAGTTTATCGTTTTTGGGATCCAAATTCGAGCCCAATTCATATTTTATAATTTATCTGTAGTAGTATGGGTCGATGCACAGTCCCACTTTCGCAGACTGATTCCATTTCAGATTGGACTATACTAAAAATGGATCTAATTGTGGCAAGTTACATAACCCGGTGCGTCACGATAATTAATCGTTTGTTTTATCAATCTCAATTCATATTACAGTTTTGAAGGATTTTCTTTTGAGATCTGAACTCAGGTATATAAAATATAATCTTTTAGTATAAATCACGCTGGAAAAATATTTTTATTTTTCTGCATTTTAGAATTCTTTGGATACTTTTTAAAGATTATGTAATAATATTTTCCATGTCTTAAATACCGTTTCTAGTTCGAGTGACATTTTACAATGATTTAAAAAGTGATCAAATAGGATTTATCAAATATATTTATAAATATTTTACACTTTAAACTCAAAAACGAAATTGAGGAAACTTCATGTAAATAGAAAATGTTTACATATCGTTAAGAAACCTCCCATTATATTTATTCTATCAATAGATAAAGTAAAATTTAACCTTCAAAGTTAATTTCCTCGTATTTAAATTGGAGTGAAGAAGCTGTGCTGATATTCTCTTAAAATGCTTTGGTTTATATTTATTACTATTCGAAATGTTTTATTGTTATTGACAACGATTTTCGTATTATTTCTAATTATTTTGAAGACATCTAAAAGAGTCCAAGACAGATGGTTCGCTTTCCTTTTAGAGAAAATACTTAAAATAAATATCGAGAAAAACATTGCTGCGGAAAAACAAAAACTATTTACAGAATTGAAACTGGTTAAATCAAAAGATCCTCAGAGATTAAACGAGGGAAAAGTTAAAATTTTGGAAATTGGAGCCGGAAGTGGCTCAAATTTTAAGTATTATCCAGAGAATACCTCCTTAATTTGTGTAGAACCTAATAATAATTTTCAGAAATATTTTCAAGAGAATCAAAGCAAATTTCCAAATGTAAAATTGGATTTGTTTATTTGTTCCGGAGCAGAAGACATGAAGGAAATAGAAGACGATAGTGTGGATGTAGTCGTATCCACTCATGTACTTTGTAGTGTTAACGATGTGCAGAAAGTCTTACAAGAAGTGAAGCGAGTTTTAATGAAGGTAAGTGATGTTTATTTATCCTGCGAATACTTTTGCGAAAAGTGTATAAAATGGAAAAAATATTTTCCATTTAGGGAAGCCGATTCTATTATTATGACCATCAAATTTCTCCAGAGATGAATTTTACCGTAATCTTTTCTAAAATAATCGAGCCAGTTTGGAAGATACTTGGAGGAAATTGTCATCTGACTAGAGACATTGGAAAAGAAGTGGAACGAGCAGGATTCGAAGAAGTATCACAATATTATAAATATATTGATAAATTTCCATTTATTGTAAGATATCACGTTTTAGGATATGCAACAAAATAAAGGATGAAATCCATTTTCTTGAATTTAAAATAGATAATATTTAAGATAATAATTATCAATTGTTAACAGTAGAAAAATAGTTATATTAATTCTTAAAAATTAAAAAGTGTATTTGAAATTATAAAATTAAATAATTTACGTAAAATGTCAAATATTTTTGAATTAATTAATACGGATTTGGATTTAAGGGTTACGATACAAGGGTTAAAAGCTACAATAGGAGGCTGGGAAGTAAGGGACAGAATCCGACATATCCGGAACAGACTACTACTGAAAAATTCCTAAAGTGGCTCATCCGAACTCGATTTCAGATCCACTACAGTTGGAAGCTGACTCTTTAATTAACCGTTTCGATCATCCGACCATTACCAGGAAACATTTAGAAAGATCAGTTTATTTTAGACACCGCAAAATTTTTTAACTTTTTTTTTCTTTTCAGTTTTGGGCAAATAAAAAGTCGTTAAGAGCTAGATCAAGAGTTTGGTTTGACTTATTTGGTTACTGCAACGCGACACGTGGTTGATTCACCCAGGTTAAATGCCTCCCGGAAAGACTTTTATCGGAATTTGGTCTTATTTAGGTATTACAAACGTGAAGAAAACACGGAAGACTCTACGTTGCCAGTTAGTTGACGAGGCGCGAACTCACGACCAACTACCAGTGTTCAGTGGTTTGCTAAATTGGGAGAATAGTTATATTGTGAGAGTAGCAGTTCCAAGGTTTTTCAGAGAAGTAATGATTGTAATGGCTGTGTGTGGCATAAAAAATTGAGATTGTCCACAAGTTGATTATTAGTTATAGCAATTTTCCAGTTTCAAATCGTTTATGTCACTTTTCTCATTTTTGTCTCTTCCTGCCATGTGAGCACTAGGAGTNAAATGTTATTAAACACTATCTTAAATATAAACAGTATCTTTCACCAATATAAAATATTTCTTTCATTAGTTAAAATATATCATCATCAACATTAAGCAAATAACAGTTTTAATATTAATCCAGAAATAAATAGAAATGAATCAAATTTATAAAGAAAGATTAGATTTACATACAAGCAAAATAAGCTTCTGTTTAAGGACTACACAAAGCTATTATAATGCCTCATAATTTTATTATGTGGTAAAACAAGAAAGGTTTCTTGCATATTGCATCTTACGGTCACAAGTTCAAATCTAGTTCTGTATCTAGATGACTTCAGCGATTCAGAAAATAGTACCAACACCAACATTTTGAATGTAATTGTGCCAATTATACACGTATACATAAAAATTCATTTTTACATAATATATTGAAAAATTTTTTATGCAAAACATATATAATATCTGTTTTGGATCCGGTGGCATGGCCATGGCGGCTCCGGACATCTGATCCTGCATGGCACGGGTCTGATCGGCGGCTAGTATAAAAGCGTAATGACGACATTATTATGGTGATTAAAACATTTTAAAAGTTTTCATTGATTTAATTCTTAAATACTTTCGAANAGTACCAACACCAACATTTTGAATGTAATTGTGCCAATTATACACGTATACATAAAAATTCATTTTTACATAATATATTGAAAAATTTTTTATGCAAAACATATATAATATATAAATTTAAGAGATTTTTCTGAAAGGAAATGGCCAAGGAAATATTTTCGATATATCTGACCTAATTGAAATCAAAAAACAGAAAATATAACAGTAGAATATTTTTTAAAGAATTGCTTCTAGACCTACAATTCCTTTCAATTTATTACTTGTAGAGGGACAACCTGCAATCTTTGCCTGATGATAATGGCTGCGTTCAGCAGACTCAACAGTTCCAGAGCCATTGAGTATTTTTCTGCCAATCACCCTCTATAGTAGTGCTGTTTTGGAACGTGTTTGATATTTTGAAGTCACATTTAGTAGCATTTTTCATTTATGATACTTGAAACTGACCAATGATGGCTGCTTTTTGTTCCAATGCCTACATCACTCATCGCTTAGCAGATGTAACTACATAAGAGCTACCGATTGAAAAACCTTTGCACAGATTACAACTGTTGACTCTGCTGAATGCAGCTATTAACTTTTGGCATAGATTAAACCTTTCATATCATCTAATATTGAATTATTTTACATATATATGTTTTAAAACCAAAATATTGTTGAAAATGTGATAACTGTTTCCAAATCAAAGATAATGATTGATATTTAACATTATTTCTCTGAAAACAATGTGAATTAAATATCTCTACTTTTAACAAAGAATAAAGTAAAAAAATCAATTGACAGGCATTTTTATTTTCTCGGCAGATTCTTTAAATCATATCTTATCAAATTTATTTACTTTTTATATTTATTTTCAATGTTAAAACTCACATTCACTTACAATTCAATACAAAAAAAAAACTCATATTATTCAAATATTTACATTTATTTTACAAAGTTATTGTGTCATTCAAACTTGAATTAACAAACCCTTAAAGTATTTGATGAAATTTTAAATATATAAATAATTTTCTTTGAAAACTCACCATATTAACCAAATTATTAACAACGTGCCGGCAACTCAAGACAAATGAAACTTTACAGATGTGTTGCCAGATCACATTAACATTTATTTATTTTCAATGTTGCCAGATCAGAACAGTAATAATATTTAACTGTAAAATGTGACGTTCGTGTTCGTTTTAAATGTCTAAATTACTGCAAAATAGTATATACATAGAGAGAGAGAGAGATAAAAATTATTTACTTTAAATAAAAATAATGACGCCCGGATGGCCCAGCGGTTAAAGTCTGGGGACCCGGGATCCTATCCGACGCACAGTGGGACCGAATCCCAAAAAGCTGGCCAAAGTCGAAAAATACAGTTTAAGTTCCGGTAATTTCTAGTCGTGGGTTCGGTTGGATAAGAGTCCGAAGGTCGAATTCTAGACTTTAGCGCCCCCTATCCCTTATACCTGCTATTGTAGTTTAGTTGAAAGGGGACCCTCAATCGAGATAGACGCGTCATGCAGTAAGCAAAGATTTCTACGCTATATTCAAGAGAGTGCCAAATCTCTAAAAATCAATCGAATTTAAATTTAAAAAATGGAATTTGCAGCTGCAAGTGAGTAGAATATCATTATGTAACTCAAAGTTGATAATAATACTTTATGTGATAACAGTAAACGAATGATTTGTACGAAAATGAACGGAAGATTACAACAGAAAATTTTAAACATGTAGAGAAAAGTTCATAAATTCTGTAGAGTTCTGCGACTGGACCGATCGCATGTTGTAGATGGAAGTATTATTAAATAAAAAAAGTTAAAACTAGCTGCAACTAGCTGCAATTGTGTCATTGGNTAATTTAAAAATTTAAACATGATTATAAATTATGAAACTTAAAATTTTAATAATGAACACTTTTATGATTTTTGTTTTATATTTTCGAAAATAATAAATATTATAATTATTTATAAATGTATAAATAAACCTCCCATTATATTTATTCTATCAATAGATAAAGTAAAATTTAACCTTCAAAGTTAATTTCCTCGTATTTAAATTGGAGTGAAGAAGCTGTGCTGATATTCTCTTAAAATGCTTTGGTTTATATTTATTACTATTCGAAATGTTTTATTGTTATTGACAACGATTTTCGTATTATTTCTAATTATTTTGAAGACATCTAAAAGAGTCCAAGACAGATGGTTCGCTTTCCTTTTAGAGAAAATACTTAAAATAAATATCGAGAAAAACATTGCTGCGGAAAAACAAAAACTATTTACAGAATTGAAACTGGTTAAATCAAAAGATCCTCAGAGATTAAACGAGGGAAAAGTTAAAATTTTGGAAATTGGAGCCGGAAGTGGCTCAAATTTTAAGTATTATCCAGAGAATACCTCCTTAATTTGTGTAGAACCTAATAATAATTTTCAGAAATATTTTCAAGAGAATCAAAGCAAATTTCCAAATGTAAAATTGGATCTGTTTATTTGTTCCGGAGCAGAAGACATGAAGGAAATAGAAGACGATAGTGTGGATGTAGTCGTATCCACTCATGTACTTTGTAGTGTTAACGATGTGCAGAAAGTCTTACAAGAAGTGAAGCGAGTTTTAATGAAGGTAAGTGATGTTTATTTATCCTGCGAATACTTTTGCGAAAAGTGTATAAAATGGAAAAAATATTTTCCATTTAGGGAAGCCGATTCTATTATTATGACCATCAAATTTCTCCAGAGATGAATTTTACCGTAATCTTTTCTAAAATAATCGAGCCAGTTTGGAAGATACTTGGAGGAAATTGTCATCTGACTAGAGACATTGGAAAAGAAGTGGAACGAGCAGGATTCGAAGAAGTATCACAATATTATAAATATATTGATAAATTTCCATTTATTGTAAGATATCACGTTTTAGGATATGCAACAAAATAAAGGATGAAATCCATTTTCTTGAATTTAAAATAGATAATATTTAAGATAATAATTATCAATTGTTAACAGTAGAAAAATAGTTATATTAATTCTTAAAAATTAAAAAGTGTATTTGAAATTATAAAATTAAATAATTTACGTAAAATGTCAAATATTTTTGAATTAATTAATACGGATTTGGATTTAAGGGTTACGATACAAGGGTTAAAAGCTACAATAGGAGGCTTGGAAGTAAGGGACAGAATCCGACATATCCGGAACAGACTACTCCTGAAAAATTCCTAAAGTGGCTCACCCGAACTCGATTTCAGATCCACTAGAGTGGGAAGCTGACTCTTTAATTAACCGCCTCGATCATCCGACCATTACCAGGAAACATTTAGAAAGATCAGTTTATTTTAGACACCGCAAAATTTTTTAACTTTTTTTTTTCTTTTCAGTTTTGGGCAAATAAAAAGTCGTTAAGAGCTAGATCAAGAGTTTGGTTTGACTTATTTGGTTACTGCAACGCGACACGTGGTTGATTCACCCAGGTTAAATGCCTCCCGGAAAGACTTTTATCGGAATTTGGTCTTATTTAGGTATTACAAACGTGAAGAAAACACGGAAGACTCTACGTTGCCAGTTAGTTGACGAGGCGCGAACTCACGACCAACTACCAGTGTTCAGTGGTTTGCTAAATTGGGAGAATAGTTATATTGTGAGAGTAGCAGTTCCAAGGTTTTTCAGAGAAGTAATGATTGTAATGGCTGTGTGTGGCATAAAAAATTGAGATTGTCCACAAGTTGATTATTAGTTATAGCAATTTTCCAGTTTCAAATCGTTTATGTCACTTTTCTCATTTTTGTCTCTTCCTGCCATGTGAGCACTAGGAGTCATTTTTCTATACTCATCATGGCTCGGCCAGGCTAACAATAGAGATAGCCGAGCAATGAGAGAAGGGCCTAATATATTCGGGACAAATCACCCATGGAAAATGCTCGGATGGTTACTGCCCAAATTTGATCTCGAGTTCTTCAGAGTGATAGGCTGATGCCATAACACTTACAGTAAATAGGAGCCAGTTTTCCGTAAAAAGTCGTTTTGCAAGGCTCCTGGCAGGTCACCGTCGTGTTGTGTTTCTTTATCCCAACAATACAAACTTTTCCTGAGCTTTTTCAACACATCTTGAACTTTTATTTTATTGATCAGCTGAGCGGCAGCAAGTAAAAATCACTTTATATTTTCATTTTGTTTGGTCATCTACACTGCCCGTTATAAATGACAGTTAAGTTATGTATTAAGTTCTATAATATTGATAAAATAATCAACAACTTATTATTAAAATTATTCTTGAAATCATCAGAAATTATTTGAAAATTTCGTTGTTCATATGAAATTAGTATGCTTAAATTATGAAAAATGATACAGCCAAACCCATTTATCATGATCAAATGAGACCCGATTAACGAAAATTTAGATAAACCGAAATTTGTGAGGTATTGAAATAAAATTCGAAAATTCCATACTAAAAAATTAATAATTTTTAATGACCGAAAATAAAATTACGTGCTTTACTGACTCGAAAACAATAACAAATTAAATAGGGACATAAAAATTACTCCGTACATAAAAACAGTATGATTTTTAGCCTTGCAGACGTGAGATTGCTACATCATCTCACATACATCGCAGAGTATAACAATTTAAAAAAAATAAAAATGTGACTATTCAAATCAATCCGGATATTCTGGAAATCCAGATGATCCGGATGAACGGGTTTTGTCTGTATCTATAAATATTAATTTGATTCAGTTTATTCATTTTTTTTTAATTTGATGTACAAAACTTGTGGTTAGATAAAGAACTATCAGCTTTATTCTGTATAGGAATAAACGAAAAATTTAATTTTATTTATATATATTTTAAATGATAAAGCAGAGAAATTTGGAATATTATTACATAAAATCGTTGGAAATGACGTATAATTTCAATTGATAACGCTAGTCATACTATTATAAGTAGAGAATTTTTTTGTGTTTATAATCATAACTATTGTTATTGAAAATATTTTCAAAAGGAATTTCCTGTTGTGGAAAATTTATATTGGCAGAAATACATTGGAGTACAAGGAAGATATGAATGTCATCCTTGTCTCTTGGTTATTAAATCATATAGTCGATTAAAATAGTGCCGTCTGGTAGCAGTAATTAAAATTAAATTATTTAGAAGTAATTAATTAGGATTAAGCTTATGATGATTAATTAAAATTAATTAAATTTACTAATCAGTAACTTCTTTCTATATTTATAACAGTAAATAAAAATATTTATTGTTATGTAATAAAACTTTAGGAAATGAAAGTACAGTAGCTACACTTTTAAGTGTAAATGATAATGATTTTAATTATAATTGGTAAAATGTCATTGACATCCTTATTAAGATTATACAATCTAATAAGTTTTGCATGCTATATAATTTAGTTATTTTTATAGCTACGAGGTGGCGCCACGTTTACGTTAATTTCGGATCGGCAAGTGCCATGTGGAAAGACTACATATAATCAGCCGTTAGCGTCAATATTGATGTGATTTCTAAAATGATGTATTAACTGCAGTTATGGTTTACTTGCCAAATTTATTTCCCTTGTAGTTCCCTTCATATAACAGTTACACAACACTTGTTTACATAAATTAGACTGCTCCATATACTCTTGCTGATATATAATCGAGAGATTATATTCCTACGGTGACATGGTTCAGAATCTGTTTCTTGAGGAGGAAAAAGGGAGAAAGGATAAGGATGCCTTTTTGTTAAAAAAATTTTATCTACTTTTATATTTAGGATCTTCGAATAGCCTTTAATAACTTATTGCCATGTTTTTAAAGGTGAGATTATTATGCTTATGTTGATAACTTGAGATATTCTCTTGCATAAGCATGCTAACATGTACAGTGTATTTTTCAGTGGAAATGACATATATAGTGACGTATAAGACGATCTCCTGACTTACAATTCAAAAACGAAATTGAGGAAACTTCATGTAAATAGAAAATGTTTACATATCGTTAAGAACTACTGTATTTAGAAGAAAGTAATAAATTTATTCTCTTCGAAAAAATTATAGATGTGAACAAAAATAAAAAATAAAAAATGCATAGTATAATGCGCATATTTTAAAAAAAATTATTAGCGGTTCGATCAATGAACAAGGCGTAACATTAAAAACTCAGCAGGTGCACAGCGCAATCACGCCATATAGATGATGCAGTCTTTAAATTTATTTATGTTTCAATGGCGTTTGTATTTGTTTTCGTTACTTTAATAAGGAAATAGGTTCTGTAAGAATCACTTCTAAGGATCTTCCATAAATTATGTAATGTTATTTTTATACTTTCCAACTACCATCTCACTCTCTTAACGGTTGTATGCCCCATCCCCAGAATTACATAAGACACATTCTAGATCGACCTTAGTACAATTAATTGTACTAAGAAATAATACAAAGTCTGAGATAACATTAACATTAGTAAACATTACGCTATTTTATATTAAGTACAAAAGTAATGACATATACCTTCCGGAAACAAAAATGTATCATTATGTTATCCAAGGATCTTAGCATTATCTAACGTTTTTGTAAACACCTCACTCCCTCGTAATGCATTGTAACAATTATTTGCACGCTTACTCACCCATGGTTTGCTTTACGTAATTTATGGACAGCCACTATATTCATAAAACAAATAATAATGTAAAATTGAGTTGATTAGCTATGTTGAGACATATAGGAATAAAAATTATGGAATGTAAGTTTTAATTAAAAATCATTATAAAAATTAAGAAAGTAAATTTTAAAATACAGAAAGAATCACCGGAATTGGATATGCTGTCTTCCGAACTAGAAATTATTTTCATGTCAAACACTAAACACGAAAGTAATTAAGAAAATATTTAATAAATATATAACTACTCTCAAAATATATGCAGATTACGACGAACTTTAACTAAAAATGTAATGTGAGTACTTTATATATTCGATAAATTCTTGAAAGCACGAGAGAAATAATAGTGATGCTTCCGGTTTGCTGGAGTGCGATATTAGATTTGTATGATTGGCAGACTATAGATCACGTGTCTTAGTTGAAATTCTGATTCTGATTGGCTGTATGATATTTTTCGATGCTTGTTTCTTTTTATATATATATTGTTCATGGGCTGGCATAAATGAAAAAAACACCAAATTCATAAAAAAAGAGGTTTAAAGGTTTTTTTTAAAAAAATTGGAAATAAATTGCAAATAAAATAGAAAAAAATGAATACCAACTGTCCATTATTGTCTTCAATAAAAGAAACTTTAAAATTAATTACAGAAAAGTTGTTTTAAATGTTTTTAGTACCCCTAATTACTCCAGTTTGAAATGTGCCACTAATCCACTAATATTGGTTTTTTTTTATTGTAGAGATCNGAGTTTGTGCGAATTACCTCGAAAAAACTCAAAGTCATTGCTTCCAGAAGCAGTTTTATTGTTAGTTGCGCCACGTATACCAGCAAGTACAGGAAGCTCCAGCGACTTCAAAGTTGAATCATCTGATTGTGAATCAAATTATTCTTTGGATGACGATGCATGAACTTTTAATCAACTGATTGTATGTTTTATCATATTAAACAATATATGGATTTATTTTGTACTTTTTCTATAAAAGTGGTTCGTGTTAAATCCGTCATTTTGTTTCTATTTCAAATTTTGACTTCGGATTCGTAATCAGCGATCTCGAAAACCTTCGAATACTGACTTTCAGCCAAATTGATAACGCTTTTGACTTTTGGCCAGCTTTTTGGGATTCGGCCCCACTGTGCGACGGACAAAAAACCCCAGGAAATGTTCAATGGTGGTCCATCCGGATATGTCGAATCTCATCGCTGAAAACCTGACCGCTTCATCGTGGTCCCCTGCTAAGAAAAAGACCCTCTCAGTGTCCACAGGGTCATAAGAGCAAACACAAAAAAAAAAAAAAAAAAAAAAGCTAATGTTAGACACTTAAACCTATTAGATAAGTGACGTCGCGAAAATCTCGTGAAAATCAAATAAGGATGCCTATGGAGAAAATTAAGTTTGGTTTTGTGGAACATTCCAAAGACAAACGTTAAATGTAAAATAAAATATTGCAAACAATGTTCTAATATAAAACGTTTAAACTATTTCTAAAAAAGCAATAATTTTATTAAATAATACAAAAAAAAAAACAAAAAATCGNCCCTGGTCAGTACACACACTCTCTCTGACTCTCTACACACCCTCACTAGGCGGGACAATCTCCCCCACACTCCCGGGGACACCGTCACCTCACCCAACCGACATGTGTGACCAAGCTGTGGACTGTCCATCACCACCTGCCGACATCCACACACCTGACACATGTCTCACATATGTTACACTGAACTTAACACAAGGAATTAAAAAAGAAGAAAAACCCAACAAATTTTCTCATTCAAGTAAAAAAAGGCAAATACCATCTTTGTTTATATTAATTAAATAAATACCATACCTTCTCGACCTCCTTGAAATTTAACTCTAATGGCTTTATCTAAATATTTGGTTAAATCGACAATACTTTCTTTCTTCTTCTTCTCTTTATCGTGACTTCCAATTGATGCATTCTATAAGAAAATCAAAATAATTTAAAACACAAACTCAATACATACTGTATTTACTTACATATAGAATGAGGTGTGACTTTAAAGATCAAAATAAAGAAAATTAGATTTATTAATACAATTCTAGTTTTATTTCGTTTAATCACAAGTAAAATATCAAATGAACATAAATGCACACATTGTCCTGTAAAAATTACTGGCATTTTAAACTTTAAGATAAAATCTTATGAAATTGACAACATAATTTGTTAATGTAAAGCTGGACAATCAGAAACCTTTTTATTGCCAATTCTTAACAGTTGAATACACTCTCTGTCGATTACACTTATGAGTTTCTCTGAATTCTGATTTTCGAATAATCATCTGTTTTCACGTGGGAATGGATTAAAACTTACATCATGCGCCAGTGTAATTTTGAAATTTCAATCTGGAATTCAATTCAAAAGCTTTGCTTTTCCTATTGCTATTCATCTTTACTTCTGACAATATACAAGAACGATTCAACGACCTAGATAAAATAATTGTTTTAAAATACAAGAGGGTAAGCATCCAGTAAAAAGTACGAATAAACGGTTCACNATAATCCTCTTTAATCTCCCAACCCCCTCGACCATTAATCAGCAAAATTTAATATTACCAATCCCCCTAATACACAAACCTCTCTGCAAAATGTCAGAAATTTTCGATAAAAGACACAGGAGTTATAAGCTTCAAATAGAGTGAACAAAATTGTGACACACACACACACACTTCCATACTTACAGAAAAAAAAACATCTTTGAATTGTGCAATTATTATAGACCATGAGCGATATAACGTCAGCAATCTCCTCTGACAATCTCTGCTCAAGATTTCTTCATTTGGTAAAATTAATTTAATGAAGAACATCATCCAAAAACAAGATTTTCAGTTTTCTTGGATATCAGCTTCAAGTATATGCACTTGCATTATCATAAAGAGTTGTAGGGCAGTAAAGCAGTCAGTTTATCGTTTTTGGGATCCAAATTCGAGCCCAATTCATATTTTATAATTTATCTGTAGTAGTATGGGTCGATGCACAGTCCCACTTTCGCAGACTGATTCCATTTCAGATTGGACTATACTAAAAATGGATCTAATTGTGGCAAGTTACATAACCCGGTGCGTCACGATAATTAATCGTTTGTTTTATCAATCTCAATTCATATTACAGTTTTGAAGGATTTTCTTTTGAGATCTGAACTCAGGTATATAAAATATAATCTTTTAGTATAAATCACGCTGGAAAAATATTTTTATTTTTCTGCATTTTAGAATTCTTTGGATACTTTTTAAAGATTATGTAATAATATTTTCCATGTCTTAAATACCGTTTCTAGTTCGAGTGACATTTTACAATGATTTAAAAAGTGATCAAATAGGATTTATCAAATATATTTATAAATATTTTACACTTTAAACTAATCCTAAAGCACACCTTTAATTTTCTTCTCCCCATTGAAAGTTCTAAAAAGTTTACATTCTTTCTTTTAGCTTCATTGCTTCACTAATTAAAGGAAATGTTTAACTTAAATCGTAAAGAAGAAGAAGAAAAAAAATCCTCATTTACTTTCCTATGAAGTTGTGATTCTTCAGCAATTCGAAGTTAGACGAGTGTTTTTGACACTTCATGCAATTTACTAAAAAGTGACGTAGTCAAAAATTATACGATGAAATATTTTTAAAACGTATTTAAAATTTTAAGAATTTTGAAAGTTTATATGAAGTATATTAAGTTAAAATGTTACAATAGTAAAAATACTTATGCTATATAAGTTTTTAACATATACTGTCTATATAGGCTAATAGATATAGCCTATATAGAACGTTAACATATAATTACTACGAATCGATATTATATTTTAAGAAAAAATTGCTTTCGGTGTCGTGATTGAAATTTAAATTGTTTTACATTTTATTATTAAAAAAAAATATAAATTGATAAATTCATATATATATATATATATATGATCTGATTAAAATGTGTTATGGCACTAAGCTACAGCATACAAGAGCCTTTTTCTTCAACTAAATAATAGACAATACAATATATGGACAGTATAAGCCAATATTGTTTTTGAAAATGAATCAATGTCCTTCATAGCGTNGCTATAATATAAACATTAAACATTAGACAAAAGACAAATTTGACGTTCAACAAAGAAACAGTAGCAAATTTTATTCGTAATAAATTAATTCTGACCGTGGTGTATTTACACCAGTCAGAGTTATGCTTGCCCAGCTTCTTGACGTCACGAAGTAGCGACATCTCGTGGTAAAATACAGAACTACGGCTACGGAATCGTTCTGTAATTAGACACCAGTGATATCCAAGCCTTATTAATCCATCTCATACAAAACTACGATCAACAGGCTAGTAAACTATAAATTTAATAAACTATAAATCGTTGATTACATTTTATAATTTTTTTTTGTTTTAATTTTTAATCAGTAACAGCACACACATTTTCACCTTACATATATTTTGGTGAGAACTGCATGCATTCATTTTCATTGATAACTCCCCTGAATGCTCCTAGATAACAGTCAAAGATTGTAATCGTCAACGTCAGCTAATATTCTTCTGCCATCTCGAAATGGTGAATAGTGATACTTTTGTGATACTTATAAAATAAAGATTACAATTTAAGTTTAGAAATTGCAATGAAAAATTCACACAAAACTTGAATTGTATTAAGTAACAAATAGATAAATACATCTACTCGTTAAATATATCAGCAGATAAATACATCCTTATCTGCTGATATAACTTACGTAAGCAAGAGACATATTAAATTTCATTAACTTTAATTGAAATTATTTAGAAATTTTAATTTCAATTTTTAAAAATAACTTTTACTTAATAATTTTATTTAAATTAAATACATAAATATATATATTTAAAATTCGAAAAATCAATTTATTTAAAAACTTAATTTTATTTAATTTAAAAATTTAAACATGATTATAAATTATGAAACTTAAAATTTTAATAATGAACACTTTTATGATTTTTGTTTTATATTTTCGAAAATAATAAATATTATAATTATTTATAAATGTATAAATAAACCTCCCATTATATTTATTCTATCAATAGATAAAGTAAAATTTAACCTTCAAAGTTAATTTCCTCGTATTTAAATTGGAGTGAAGAAGCTGTGCTGATATTCTCTTAAAATGCTTTGGTTTATATTTATTACTATTCGAAATGTTTTATTGTTATTGACAACGATTTTCGTATTATTTCTAATTATTTTGAAGACATCTAAAAGAGTCCAAGACAGATGGTTCGCTTTCCTTTTAGAGAAAATACTTAAAATAAATATCGAGAAAAACATTGCTGCGGAAAAACAAAAACTATTTACAGAATTGAAACTGGTTAAATCAAAAGATCCTCAGAGATTAAACGAGGGAAAAGTTAAAATTTTGGAAATTGGAGCCGGAAGTGGCTCAAATTTTAAGTATTATCCAGAGAATACCTCCTTAATTTGTGTAGAACCTAATAATAATTTTCAGAAATATTTTCAAGAGAATCAAAGCAAATTTCCAAATGTAAAATTGGATCTGTTTATTTGTTCCGGAGCAGAAGACATGAAGGAAATAGAAGACGATAGTGTGGATGTAGTCGTATCCACTCATGTACTTTGTAGTGTTAACGATGTGCAGAAAGTCTTACAAGAAGTGAAGCGAGTTTTAATGAAGGTAAGTGATGTTTATTTATCCTGCGAATACTTTTGCGAAAAGTGTATAAAATGGAAAAAATATTTTCCATTTAGGGAAGCCGATTCTATTATTATGACCATCAAATTTCTCCAGAGATGAATTTTACCGTAATCTTTTCTAAAATAATCGAGCCAGTTTGGAAGATACTTGGAGGAAATTGTCATCTGACTAGAGACATTGGAAAAGAAGTGGAACGAGCAGGATTCGAAGAAGTATCACAATATTATAAATATATTGATAAATTTCCATTTATTGTAAGATATCACGTTTTAGGATATGCAACAAAATAAAGGATGAAATCCATTTTCTTGAATTTAAAATAGATAATATTTAAGATAATAATTATCAATTGTTAACAGTAGAAAAATAGTTATATTAATTCTTAAAAATTAAAAAGTGTATTTGAAATTATAAAATTAAATAATTTACGTAAAATGTCAAATATTTTTGAATTAATTAATACGGATTTGGATTTAAGGGTTACGATACAAGGGTTAAAAGCTACAATAGGAGGCTGGGAAGTAAGGGACAGAATCCGACATATCCGGAACAGACTACTACTGAAAAATTCCTAAAGTGGCTCATCCGAACTCGATTTCAGATCCACTACAGTTGGAAGCTGACTCTTTAATTAACCGTTTCGATCATCCGACCATTACCAGGAAACATTTAGAAAGATCAGTTTATTTTAGACACCGCAAAATTTTTTAACTTTTTTTTTCTTTTCAGTTTTGGGCAAATAAAAAGTCGTTAAGAGCTAGATCAAGAGTTTGGTTTGACTTATTTGGTTACTGCAACGCGACACGTGGTTGATTCACCCAGGTTAAATGCCTCCCGGAAAGACTTTTATCGGAATTTGGTCTTATTTAGGTATTACAAACGTGAAGAAAACACGGAAGACTCTACGTTGCCAGTTAGTTGACGAGGCGCGAACTCACGACCAACTACCAGTGTTCAGTGGTTTGCTAAATTGGGAGAATAGTTATATTGTGAGAGTAGCAGTTCCAAGGTTTTTCAGAGAAGTAATGATTGTAATGGCTGTGTGTGGCATAAAAAATTGAGATTGTCCACAAGTTGATTATTAGTTATAGCAATTTTCCAGTTTCAAATCGTTTATGTCACTTTTCTCATTTTTGTCTCTTCCTGCCATGTGAGCACTAGGAGTCATTTTTCTATACTCATCATGGCTCGGCCAGGCTAACAATAGAGATAGCCGAGCAATGAGAGAAGGGCCTAATATATTCGGGACAAATCACCCATGGAAAATGCTCGGATGGTTACTGCCCAAATTTGATCTCGAGTTCTTCAGAGTGATAGGCTGATGCCATAACACTTACAGTAAATAGGAGCCAGTTTTCCGTAAAAAGTCGTTTTGCAAGGCTCCTGGCAGGTCACCGTCGTGTTGTGTTTCTTTATCCCAACAATACAAACTTTTCCTGAGCTTTTTCAACACATCTTGAACTTTTATTTTATTGATCAGCTGAGCGGCAGCAAGTAAAAATCACTTTATATTTTCATTTTGTTTGGTCATCTACACTGCCCGTTATAAATGACAGTTAAGTTATGTATTAAGTTCTATAATATTGATAAAATAATCAACAACTTATTATTAAAATTATTCTTGAAATCATCAGAAATTATTTGAAAATTTCGTTGTTCATATGAAATTAGTATGCTTAAATTATGAAAAATGATACAGCCAAACCCATTTATCATGATCAAATGAGACCCGATTAACGAAAATTTAGATAAACCGAAATTTGTGAGGTATTGAAATAAAATTCGAAAATTCCATACTAAAAAATTAATAATTTTTAATGACCGAAAATAAAATTACGTGCTTTACTGACTCGAAAACAATAACAAATTAAATAGGGACATAAAAATTACTCTGTACATAAAAACAGTATGATTTTTAGCCTTGCAGACGTGAGATTGCTACATCATCTCACATACATCGCAGAGTATAACAATTTAAAAAAAATAAAAATGTGACTATTCAAATCAATCCGGATATTCTGGAAATCCAGATGATCCGGATGAACGGGTTTTGTCTGTATCTATAAATATTAATTTGATTCAGTTTATTCATTTTTTTTTAATTTGATGTACAAAACTTGTGGTTAGATAAAGAACTATCAGCTTTATTCTGTATAGGAATAAACGAAAAATTTAATTTTATTTATATATATTTTAAATGATAAAGCAGAGAAATTTGGAATATTATTACATAAAATCGTTGGAAATGACGTATAATTTCAATTGATAACGCTAGTCATACTATTATAAGTAGAGAATTTTTTTGTGTTTATAATCATAACTATTGTTATTGAAAATATTTTCAAAAGGAATTTCCTGTTGTGGAAAATTTATATTGGCAGAAATACATTGGAGTACAAGGAAGATATGAATGTCATCCTTGTCTCTTGGTTATTAAATCATATAGTCGATTAAAATAGTGCCGTCTGGTAGCAGTAATTAAAATTAAATTATTTAGAAGTAATTAATTAGGATTAAGCTTATGATGATTAATTAAAATTAATTAAATTTACTAATCAGTAACTTCTTTCTATATTTATAACAGTAAATAAAAATATTTATTGTTATGTAATAAAACTTTAGGAAATGAAAGTACAGTAGCTACACTTTTAAGTGTAAATGATAATGATTTTAATTATAATTGGTAAAATGTCATTGACATCCTTATTAAGATTATACAATCTAATAAGTTTTGCATGCTATATAATTTAGTTATTTTTATAGCTACGAGGTGGCGCCACGTTTACGTTAATTTCGGATCGGCAAGTGCCATGTGGAAAGACTACATATAATCAGCCGTTAGCGTCAATATTGATGTGATTTCTAAAATGATGTATTAACTGCAGTTATGGTTTACTTGCCAAATTTATTTCCCTTGTAGTTCCCTTCATATAACAGTTACACAACACTTGTTTACATAAATTAGACTGCTCCATATACTCTTGCTGATATATAATCGAGAGATTATATTCCTACGGTGACATGGTTCAGAATCTGTTTCTTGAGGAGGAAAAAGGGAGAAAGGATAAGGATGCCTTTTTGTTTAAAAAATTTTATCTACTTTTATATTTAGGATCTTCGAATAGCCTTTAATAACTTATTGCCATGTTTTTAAAGGTGAGATTATTATGCTTATGTTGATAACTTGAGATATTCTCTTGCATAAGCATGCTAACATGTACAGTGTATTTTTCAGTGGAAATGACATATATAGTGACGTATAAGACGATCTCCTGACTTACAATTCAAAAACGAAATTGAGGAAACTTCATGTAAATAGAAAATGTTTACATATCGTTAAGAACTACTGTATTTAGAAGAAAGTAATAAATTTATTCTCTTCGAAAAAATTATAGATGTGAACAAAAATAAAAAATAAAAAATGCATAGTATAATGCGCATATTTTAAAAAAAATTATTAGCGGTTCGATCAATGAACAAGGCGTAACATTAAAAACTCAGCAGGTGCACAGCGCAATCACGCCATATAGATGATGCAGTCTTTAAATTTATTTATGTTTCAATGGCGTTTGTATTTGTTTTCGTTACTTTAATAAGGAAATAGGTTCTGTAAGAATCACTTCTAAGGATCTTCCATAAATTATGTAATGTTATTTTTATACTTTCCAACTACCATCTCACTCTCTTAACGGTTGTATGCCCCATCCCCAGAATTACATAAGACACATTCTAGATCGACCTTAGTACAATTAATTGTACTAAGAAATAATACAAAGTCTGAGATAACATTAACATTAGTAAACATTACGCTATTTTATATTAAGTACAAAAGTAATGACATATACCTTCCGGAAACAAAAATGTATCATTATGTTATCCAAGGATCTTAGCATTATCTAACGTTTTTGTAAACACCTCACTCCCTCGTAATGCATTGTAACAATTATTTGCACGCTTACTCACCCATGGTTTGCTTTACGTAATTTATGGACAGCCACTATATTCATAAAACAAATAATAATGTAAAATTGAGTTGATTAGCTATGTTGAGACATATAGGAATAAAAATTATGGAATGTAAGTTTTAATTAAAAATCATTATAAAAATTAAGAAAGTAAATTTTAAAATACAGAAAGAATCACCGGAATTGGATATGCTGTCTTCCGAACTAGAAATTATTTTCATGTCAAACACTAAACACGAAAGTAATTAAGAAAATATTTAATAAATATATAACTACTCTCAAAATATATGCAGATTACGACGAACTTTAACTAAAAATGTAATGTGAGTACTTTATATATTCGATAAATTCTTGAAAGCACGAGAGAAATAATAGTGATGCTTCCGGTTTGCTGGAGTGCGATATTAGATTTGTATGATTGGCAGACTATAGATCACGTGTCTTAGTTGAAATTCTGATTCTGATTGGCTGTATGATATTTTTCGATGCTTGTTTCTTTTTATATATATATTGTTCATGGGCTGGCATAAATGAAAAAAACACCAAATTCATAAAAAAAGAGGTTTAAAGGTTTTTTTTAAAAAAATTGGAAATAAATTGCAAATAAAATAGAAAAAAATGAATACCAACTGTCCATTATTGTCTTCAATAAAAGAAACTTTAAAATTAATTACAGAAAAGTTGTTTTAAATGTTTTTAGTACCCCTAATTACTCCAGTTTGAAATGTGCCACTAATCCACTAATATTGGTTTTTTTTTATTGTAGAGATCTTAGGCGTTGAAATGTTTCAAAACAGTAAAGTTTGTTAAAAAAAGCTTATATTTTGACAAAAAGTAAAAAAAAAAATAATAAAAATAAAAACAAATTCAGCAACGAGTTGCTTAACATTCCTGGCAACAACAATTAAAACTGCTTGTAGCACCATCTGTTATAATATTTTATTTAAAAACTTTTTATATTTTTAATTATTATAAAATGGAAAAAAGCTTAATTCTGAAGGTAGGAATAAGTTTTATATATATATATATATATATATATAAAACATTGTGAATGTTAATAACGAGTAAAGTCTCATTAAGTATGACTCTACTCGAGATATGACATATAATCCTCTTTAATCTCCCAACCCCCTCGACCATTAATCAGCAAAATTTAATATTACCAATCCCCCTAATACACAAACCTCTCTGCAAAATGTCAGAAATTTTCGATAAAAGACACAGGAGTTATAAGCTTCAAATAGAGTGAACAAAATTGTGACACACACACACACACTTCCATACTTACAGAAAAAAAAAACATCTTTGAATTGTGCAATTATTATAGACCATGAGCGATATAACGTCAGCAATCTCCTCTGACAATCTCTGCTCAAGATTTCTTCATTTGGTAAAATTAATTTAATGAAGAACATCATCCAAAAACAAGATTTTCAGTTTTCTTGGATATCAGCTTCAAGTATATGCACTTGCATTATCATAAAGAGTTGTAGGGCAGTAAAGCAGTCAGTTTATCGTTTTTGGGATCCAAATTCGAGCCCAATTCATATTTTATAATTTATCTGTAGTAGTATGGGTCGATGCACAGTCCCACTTTCGCAGACTGATTCCATTTCAGATTGGACTATACTAAAAATGGATCTAATTGTGGCAAGTTACATAACCCGGTGCGTCACGATAATTAATCGTTTGTTTTATCAATCTCAATTCATATTACAGTTTTGAAGGATTTTCTTTTGAGATCTGAACTCAGGTATATAAAATATAATCTTTTAGTATAAATCACGCTGGAAAAATATTTTTATTTTTCTGCATTTTAGAATTCTTTGGATACTTTTTAAAGATTATGTAATAATATTTTCCATGTCTTAAATACCGTTTCTAGTTCGAGTGACATTTTACAATGATTTAAAAAGTGATCAAATAGGATTTATCAAATATATTTATAAATATTTTACACTTTAAACTAATCCTAAAGCACACCTTTAATTTTCTTCTCCCCATTGAAAGTTCTAAAAAGTTTACATTCTTTCTTTTAGCTTCATTGCTTCACTAATTAAAGGAAATGTTTAACTTAAATCGTAAAGAAGAAGAAGAAAAAAAATCCTCATTTACTTTCCTATGAAGTTGTGATTCTTCAGCAATTGTTTTTTTGACACTTCATGCAATTTACTAAAAAGTGACGTAGTCAAAAATTATACGATGAAATATTTTTAAAACGTATTTAAAATTTTAAGAATTTTGAAAGTTTATATGAAGTATATTAAGTTAAAATGTTACAATAGTAAAAATACTTATGCTATATAAGTTTTTAACATATACTGTCTATATAGGCTAATAGATATAGCCTATATAGAACGTTAACATATAATTACTACGAATCGATATTATATTTTAAGAAAAAATTGCTTTAGGTGTCGTGATTGAAATTTAAATTGTTTTACATTTTATTATTAAAAAAAAATATAAATTGATAAATTCATATATATATATATATATGATCTGATTAAAATGTGTTATGGCACTAAGCTACAGCATACAAGAGCCTTTTTCTTCAACTAAATAATAGACAATACAATATATGGACAGTATAAGCCAATATTGTTTTTGAAAATGAATCAATGTCCTTCATAGCGTGAGAACCTGGAGTGTAGTACGGTATATTTAACTTATGTGTAAATCCGGATCAGAAATTTTATACATTATCAAAGTACAGTACATGTGTATGAAAAATTAAGAATGTAAGAATTAAGAAATTAAGATTGATGACTGACTGATAATTAGAAATGGTTACAGGAACAAAATATGACTCTTAACTGAACAGGGTTATAAAATTAAATGATATTTAAAACGTTGCAGAATAATTAAGATGGAGATCTTTAATTACTAACTGTATATATATATGCTATATTTTATTTCTTTATTTAAAGAAGTACAGTCAAAAATTCGATATTGCGCCAACCCTCGTAAAGCATCAATGAATATTCCTGAATAGATCTGACTTACAGTGCATTTATAGTATATAGTGATTTACATTTATAAAAGAAATTATTTTTATAAAATTTACTCATAAATCAAGTTTAATCAAGTAAAACAGATTTTATACGTTAACAATAACTTTAGTTTTGATAGCTATGTGCATTTATACTGCAATACGATGCAATTATTAGCGTAACACTATAAAAGAATTGATAAAATGCTATATGAATTTAGATATTACTGTATGAAAAAACTGAAAAACATCGAGATATAAATGAAAGCGATTTCTTTATTGAAATTAAAATATTTATAACATTTGCTGCAAAAATTCATCACGCAAACTTACAAACAAATCAATGTTTTGGTTCAATTACAGTGGATGCGTTTAGACTAGTAGCTACTCGCGAACATCTAAACGCGAGAGTGGACGAGTTTACAAACACACAACTGTAGCAGAGTTACACTTGGCTAATACATTCTCTTACAATTCACTTATTACTCAGTAGTAACATAGCACGGTATGCAATGCTGCAGCGTTTCCAGTGGTGGCATAATTCCCAATATGCATTTATATTACTATTACTTAAACCTTGCAGAATAATTGAGCAGCAATTTTTAGCCAGTTTAATCGACGTAATGGCGATAGGGCAAACTTAATCCAAAAGTAGTGAGATTCTTAACAAAAATAATCATTTTGTATACATTACAGGTTACACCATATTTCTCTCCTTTTGATATTCAGTCTTTTATTCATATTCTTTTTTCCTGTTTCTTTACGCTATCTCCTCTTCAAATATTTTTCAGAACAGAAACAACTATTATTATTCTTGTAGATTACTTTCGTAGAAATCTACTCTCTTTGTCACTCGCTGCACATGATTACATAGAACGAGTTTCCAAACCAGAGAGCGATTAGTGACAAAGGTAGGCCGGTCTCCAACTTTACTCGCTCGGGTAAATCATCAAAAGCGAATTTACTAGCCGAAGTAGTTACATTGAGCGAATTTAATAGCAGCAAGTAAATTCGTCGGCGAGTTGCTACTAAACTTGCCAAAGTGCAAATTTAGTAGCAACACTTAAAATGCAAATGCTTGAGCATTTTAAGTGTGATACATAAATTAAAAATTCGAATCCAAATTTTCTTTTTTATAGCTTTAAGAATCTAATTAAGTCTTCTACTTGCTACTGCTTTTGCAGAGCGCAGTTTTTCTAATTAAAAAAAATTTACATAAGAACTTCTATGATCCAAGAAAGATTGTCTCTGTAATTTGACATTACTGTTCATAAAAATTAAACAGTAAACTATTTAAAACTAAATTACGGTGATATAATTAATGATTTTACAGAACAAAAGACAAAAAAATAAATCAAGTTTTTGAAATAATTGTATTTCATAGTAAATTTTAAGAGAGTAAACATACAAGTCTATTTTGTTTCGTAATGCCTAATCATCATCTTATTATTGTTAATAGCATCGACGTCGATCTGTAAACATATATTGGGGCTCGAGCCTAGATATGAAAAGTACATTGTTAAAGTGTACTCGTTTTTTACTCCTAATTATGTAGTATGGTATAAAATAAAAATATAAAAATATAGCTTGGAGGAGAAGACAATGTGCCAATACAGAAACATCGAGAAGATAAGTTACCTTTGTTCCCTATGGATCGACGTGCGTGGTTAACAGCATCTGAAAAAACTAGCAGGTGCATGGAGCAATCACACCGCAAGTACTGTATAGTCTGTATTAAATTACTTTTATGTTTTAATGGAGATTGTATTTGCTTTCGTTATAGTTAAATAATTATAAGAATCTTTAGGAGTCAGTATGGGATCGTCCGTAAATTATATAACGTTATTTTTATATTTTTCAGTTACCATCCCATCCTTTTTAATGCTCGGTAAGGCGTCGCAAATGCTCACCTCCAAAATTACGTAACGCACACCCTAGATGGAGTTACATAATTCTACTAAGGAAAACACAATATGGGATACTAAACGTTACTTTACTTTATTAATTACGTACGAAGTGGTATAAACAGCAAGGTTCTCTATGTAACTGTTTCAAAACAAAAATAAATCATTCTGTCACACAAGGATTGAGACGTAGCATTACATAACCTTTTGTAAACATCCTCTCATCTCCTTGTAACGCATTATAACGATTACCTGCATACCCACCCATGAATATCTGCGTCACGTAATTTGTGGACAGCCCAATGGCAAGGATGGCGAACCTATGCAAGCATGCCCAAAGTGGCACGTCGGGAGAAATCATCTGGCACGTAACATTTCATACGATATCGGTTTATCATCTAATTATCCTTTTTCAATAATTTTATTTACATTTATTCCAATTAAAGCATTTTACTCCATTTATTTAAATATCATTATTCTAAGTCTATAACTTCGGCACGCATAAATATTTTTAAAGATATTTATGCTCACTATACGGGACGAAGACTCAAAGAAGGCTTGCCATCCCTGTCCTATGGGCTATTTAAAACAAACACCAATGTAAAACTAATTGCGTTGATTGACTAAGCGCTAGACGGATACTTGGGATAAATATTATGGAATGTAAAAATTTTAAATAAAAAAAATGATTTTAAATAATTAAGAGAGTAAATTTTAAAAACTAAACTAGAACCTCACTATAACAGAACCGGATATGCCCCCATTGTTATACGCATTGGGAACAGAAATCATTTTCATCTTAAACAACCGTAAACACGGATGTAATTACAGTACTTAAATATTTAATAAATATTGATATAACAACTGTCAGAATATATTAAGATTACGACGAACTTTTAACTCAAAATGTGATGTATACTCTAAATCTTCAATGAAATTTTGGAAGCGAGAGAGAAATAATGACGGCACTTCCGGTTTACTAAAGTGCAATGTTAGATTTGTATGACTGATAGAGTATTGATCACGTGTCATAGATGAACTCTGATTCTAATTGTCTATGTGTGACATTTTTCGATGTTTTTCGTTTATATATATATTTAGAACAAATTTCAGCCAAACCTAAATGGTGCTTGAAGTAGAGAAGTAAGGTTATTTGTTTTCAATTATATGTTTTCAATAATATCGACTTTTGCCCATTGCCCTGCACATTCTAGGAGTGGCCTTGCTTACCCATAAATATTAAATGGAAAATCAGTATTTGTAATTAATTAATGCAAGATTTTTCATTATAAACCAGATCCAATAATTAAAAATGACTCTATCCATAATCAGATTTTTTGGTAGTCATGGCAGAACCTATGCTGGATATCAAATAAGACCTCTGGAGTTAAAAACCTAATCTTCGCGATATTGAGTATTCTCAACATTAATTTTGAATTTCATGAATGCGTTTGCTCATCAGTCTGTGTAGAACAATGTTTCTCAACGAGAGTGATATTGCTCTCTCGAGGAAGTAAAAGTCAATTCTTAGGTACATAAATAAATGAATAAACAAAATGAATTACACCGTAATGTTTGATTGTGCTATCTACATTCATAAATATAAGTATCACTATCAGACATCAGATAATGGACATATTGACAGGGTGTCCCACTTAAAATCGGCCCGACTGAGAATGATGAAACATTAGTGATGTAAATTTCATAGGAGATATTTAGAAGGAAAACTGTATGAAACCAACATCAGAAATATACATCAAATATATCAGAAATAACATCAAAAATATCAGAAATATGAAGGAAATTCAGTCGTATATCCATTGCTCCTGCGAATGCTTTCCTTCCATGACATTAATTTCAGCATCTTCCATAAGTTTCTATGTGTTTATGTAATTTTATAATAAAATTTCTAACGAGTATCCTTTTCCTAAATTCATTTGTATCGTTTACAGTGAGTTGGGCCATTTTTACCTGGGTCACCCTGTATATATCAGTGGATTATAAGGAAACTGATAGTATGCAGAACGATGTAGAGAAAAATCTACTCGACGGATCACAGTGAAAATTGGTGGTTACCTTTAAAGAACACAAGAAAGCGCATTTACGAATAAAAAAGTTAGTTGTTAGGCCAACAGCTGGTGTTGATGCGCTAAAATAAAGAAAATAACAAGTTTAACAAGCATATCCTTTATTTTATGAAGCAGGATTCTCAGGTTTGAACCATTAGTATGCAAAATGTGCTGAAAACGTAATATGGCGTGATCCACAGTTGCTTGACATATGACTTGAGAATGGCTGAAACATGCTGTGCTATTCTTGCCTTCAGCAAGTAATTGAACGTTACTTCGTAAATTTGGGTTTTCAAATAACTCGATAACCGAAAGTTGACGAAGGCATTACTGCCATTTTGGTAAAATGATTCACTAGCAAAGCTCTGTCCTTCAGAAGATATCCATGGTTCTTACAGGAAAGACGTCACACTATAAAGTGTGACGTCTTTACTGTCGTCAAGAACTTAGATGTTATCAGAAGAAATTAGATGTAACATGTTTTAACATACCAACGCTATTTGTTGACATGAAAACTAACTATTTTTGTATTTGCAAATTCTCTTCACCATGTTCTTATTAATATTAAGGCAACCACCAATTTTCACAGTGATCCATCGAGTACCTTCTTCTTTACATCACTCTGAGTACAGTCAATTTAATTTTAAACATCCCGTATAACAAATAAACAAATAAATACTTTAAATATAACTTTAAATATTGAGAATAAATAAGAATAAATATAAAGTATGTTATTTTAAATTTCGATGAGAACGATTAGAAAAAAGCATTAATTAAACAAATTTATTTATGAACAGTTTTTAAGAGAATATGTTGAGAAACATTGGCATAGATTGACGAAAAAAAAATTACAAAATGTAAACATTTAAATATTTTATTTTTACTTGAGCATTCATTTTTTTCTGAAATAAGTAAAATGAACAACCATAAATCATATTTTCAAAAATAATATACTCGAAAACAATAATAAACGTAAAAGAAGTATAATAATTTGTCTACAATTTTTTAAAATTCAGTTTTTAAATATTATTTATCAAGTTGAAATTTTTAAAAAATAAAGCAATTTTATATATTTTTATCAAATATTCAGATAAATTTCCTGTTTTATTTACTTTAGATAAGGTTACTGTACGTTTAATCTTTAAACTAAATAAAACATGGAAAACTCGAGACAGCTGCGTTAAATTCTCTTCATTATAATGATTTCATTTATATTTTTAATAATTCAATATATTATATTGTTGTTAATAACGATTTTAGCTGCGTTTCTACTTATTTTGAAGATATCCAGGAAGACTCAAGAAAAATGGATCGCTTTCCTTACGGAGAAAATATTTAAATCAAAGCACGAAAAATTGCTTACTGAATATAAAGAAAAATTATTTGAAAGTTTAAAAACGTTTAAATCAAAGGATCCTGAGAGACTGAGAGAAGGACAAGTCAAAATTTTGGAAATTGGCTCTGGAGGTGGCAGAAACTTTAAGTACTATCCACAGAAGACATCATTAATTTGCGTGGATCCTAATGATAGTTATCAAAAATATTTTCAAGAGAACAAGAATAAATTTCCAAACGTAAAATTGGATTTGTTTATTCGTTCTGAAGCTGAAGACATGAAAGAAGTTAAAGACGATAGTGTTGATGTAGTCGTATCTACTCACGTACTTTGTAGTGTTAATAATGTGCAGAAGGTTTTACACGAAGTGAAGCGTGTTTTAAAGAAAGTAAGTGATATTAATTGCATAGTGTATTTTTAAAATCTATTAAAACTTTGATAGTAAATGAATTATTTTCAATTTAGGGAGGTCGTTTCTATTATGTAGAACATCAAATTCCTCCTAACAGTATGTCTATCTTAATCCCATTTAAAATAATTGAGTCATTCTGGAAGATATTTGCAGCAAATTGTCACATCACCAGAGATATTGGAAAAGAAATAGAACGAGCAAAATTCAACGAAGTATCACAATATTACGAAACAATTGATAAATTTTTCTATATTGCTAGATTTCACGTATTCGGATATGCTACAAAATAGTTATATAATGTCAAGGTTTTAAATAAAAATAATAAATCTTTAGTAATGTAAACATCTTATACAATATTCAAAATTTTAAAGTAAAAATTTATAATAATAAATTTATGCATCTCTTTCTGTTTCAATTGCCTAATTTCTATTTATATGATTATCCTCACGAATTTTCTAACGGTGTCGCATGGTACAAACTCATTCGATGAATGGTCTCATTGAATGAGTTTGTACCACGTGGCATCTGAATGTGTTTGTATTGCTTCTGACATAACTGGAGATTAGGCAAGATATTTAGTCTCCAGCATTGGTGTAGCAACAGAAACATGTTGGAAGAGTTGTCTGGTACGAACTCGTTTAATGAGACCAATCATAAAATTTGTTCTTATTACATGACAATGAGCTCAAAATGTTAACGTTGCTACAAGAATAATTCGAGAATAAGCATTCTGCTCGGGTCACTCATTCTCTTCTATCCGTCTATTATATCCTTTCTACGGTTGACTATTATACTTTCCTTTTCCTATGTTTCTCCAGATGCTATTTCTCCAATTTCTCTACGCTCTTTCTCTTGCTCTGTTATTACAACCATTTCTAAAGCGTTAGATACAAAATTTTAATTTTAATTCTAAATTATAATTTTCTAATTAATGCCTTAAAATTTAAAGTTAATTAAAATTAATTAGAAAATAATATGGATGGTAAACTTTACTCTTATATGCCTTTTGTAATGTTAATAAATACGTAACTTTTTCATTTCGAGACAGTTTTTCGAGTGTATTAAATTTTTAAAATGGGAAATTCGATTCTTTATAAACTTAATCTTATCCACTTGATTAACTAATTTTGAACCAACCACTATGATCAGAGATTATCAGAATATATGCTGATAGTTTGATATGCACGATACTGAACGTGTCAACACTATAAAATAATAAGATGCAATTGAAATTTGGAATTCCTAATTTCAAAATTCGAATGCTTAAATTAATTTTTTTTAAATGTTTACTTCATTCACATGCACATGAATTGTTATTTGTGAAAATTTTCCCTCTCGCATCCAGAAACACACTCCGGGTTTCTTTAGTTTCATCGTCAGACATGATAATCTTGAGAGACTAACGCTGACAAGCAGTATTGAGGTCATCCACCTATAAGATTTGTTGATCAGACTATGAACCTCATTGATGACTTCATTTGGAACAGCGCAAGACTGAAAATAGTGAAGAAGAAAAAAGTGTTTTTCAGAACTTCTTTTCTAAGCTATTAACAATTAATCGGTTAAATTTACAAAAATGTCTGTAATTTACTTAGTAGTGTTTTTAAAATACATTTCCTGAAAGCAATCTTCAAATTATATGCAATAATTAATACATAATGATGCCAAACAATTATATATAGTGCATTTGCAAAGAATTATTCAAATACGAAAATAAAAAAATCTAAAATTTATCTGAAAAGATTTAGAAATGATTTCATTAGGAACAAATTTGAAAAAATTATGATTTGTTTTTAATGCTGTAAATTTTAAAATTTACATGAACTGAAGAGTATAAAGTATTCGGTTCATGTAACATATTAACATATTTAGCATAAGTGAAATATAAACTTGTTTTTTTGGTCCGAATTAAATTTTTCTATAAAATTTTTTGATTGTATTGCAACTGGAAAATGCATTTTCTTACATCGAACTATTTTCCAATAGAATATTCTTTGATAGAAAGCGCTCGAATTGACGACTGCGCTTTCGAGCGAAACAAACTGAATAGAAATTTTGATTAATTTGAAACTAAAGCCACGAAGATTTTGTTTCGATGGGTTGAATTTTTCCACATTGTGTATATTACTAAAAGTAAATTATATTATATAAAACCGCTTTTGTAGACTCAACTTTTTCATTACGGTAAGATATTTTTTCAACTCATTATCTTATGAACATTAAGAGAACCTTTTCCATACTGATTACAGGTTCAGCCAGACCCATAATAGGAGCGACCGAGTAATGAGGGACAGGACCAAGGGCCGTATTCTGGTCACTGTCTCTGGTCTCTCGTCTCTCTCAAGTCGGTCGCTGATTGACTAATCCAAATGATTAGCCAATCAGCGACCGGCTTGTGAGAGACGAGAGACGAGAGACAGTGATCAGAATATGGCCCCAAGTTAACCTATCCATGAAGACACCCAACTAAAGTCGGGTTTCCTGAACGGCAGCTGGTAACCTAAGCCATTCAGAATGATGAATGAATTTAGATTTCATTACGGAAAGATTGAAATGGACGAGGGATGAAGAACGAAACTTCGATTCATAACACTTTTCATGCAATAATATTAACATTTGAATATTCTCCAGTAAAAAATTAAAAATAATAATAGTAATTTTGGTCTAATATGTTGATTAATGTTTTTCATTATAGACACTTTACAATGAATAATTCAGTAGTTTTCATATTTTATTTTATTTATATTGATTTTGCATCAGTAATAAAAAAATGAGATAAAATGATTATATTCAAGTTTATGTTTATTAAATGCTTTTATTTAATTTCTATTGTATCATATCCTCAAATCTTACAACTCAAATTTTATCTACTTCTAATTATTAATAAGACAGAAAAGACCGAAGCTTTGATGACATAACTAAGTTCGATGACAATGTATTTTAATGATGTTTCAGGGTTGGCTACACTTCTACTATCCTCTCTACCTCAAAACCCAATAAACATATTCAGAATTTAATTGTGTAAATGCACCGTAGTAATGTATATGGTGGAATGGCCACACCTTATCACCCCCAATCTCCAATAAAGTCGTTTTTTAAATTAAAAAAATATATATCAAAATNGAAAGTAAATTTTAAAATACAGAAAGAATCACCGGAATTGGATATGCTGTCTTCCGAACTAGAAATTATTTTCATGTCAAACACTAAACACGAAAGTAATTAAGAAAATATTTAATAAATATATAACTACTCTCAAAATATATGCAGATTACGACGAACTTTAACTAAAAATGTAATGTGAGTACTTTATATATTCGATAAATTCTTGAAAGCACGAGAGAAATAATAGTGATGCTTCCGGTTTGCTGGAGTGCGATATTAGATTTGTATGATTGGCAGACTATAGATCACGTGTCTTAGTTGAAATTCTGATTCTGATTGGCTGTATGATATTTTTCGATGCTTGTTTCTTTTTATATATATATTGTTCATGGGCTGGCATAAATGAAAAAAACACCAAATTCATAAAAAAAGAGGTTTAAAGGTTTTTTTTAAAAAAATTGGAAATAAATTGCAAATAAAATAGAAAAAAATGAATACCAACTGTCCATTATTGTCTTCAATAAAAGAAACTTTAAAATTAATTACAGAAAAGTTGTTTTAAATGTTTTTAGTACCCCTAATTACTCCAGTTTGAAATGTGCCACTAATCCACTAATATTGGTTTTTTTTTATTGTAGAGATCTTAGGCGTTGAAATGTTTCAAAACAGTAAAGTTTGTTAAAAAAAAGCTTATATTTTGACAAAAAGTAAAAAAAAATAATAGAAGTAATTAATTAGGATTAAGCTTATGATGATTAATTAAAATTAATTAAATTTACTAATCAGTAACTTCTTTCTATATTTATAACAGTAAATAAAAATATTTATTGTTATGTAATAAAACTTTAGGAAATGAAAGTACAGTAGCTACACTTTTAAGTGTAAATGATAATGATTTTAATTATAATTGGTAAAATGTCATTGACATCCTTATTAAGATTATACAATCTAATAAGTTTTGCATGCTATATAATTTAGTTATTTTTATAGCTACGAGGTGGCGCCACGTTTACGTTAATTTCGGATCGGCAAGTGCCATGTGGAAAGACTACATATAATCAGCCGTTAGCGTCAATATTGATGTGATTTCTAAAATGATGTATTAACTGCAGTTATGGTTTACTTGCCAAATTTATTTCCCTTGTAGTTCCCTTCATATAACAGTTACACAACACTTGTTTACATAAATTAGACTGCTCCATATACTCTTGCTGATATATAATCGAGAGATTATATTCCTACGGTGACATGGTTCAGAATCTGTTTCTTGAGGAGGAAAAAGGGAGAAAGGATAAGGATGCCTTTTTGTTTAAAAAATTTTATCTACTTTTATATTTAGGATCTTCGAATAGCCTTTAATAACTTATTGCCATGTTTTTAAAGGTGAGATTATTATGCTTATGTTGATAACTTGAGATATTCTCTTGCATAAGCATGCTAACATGTACAGTGTATTTTTCAGTGGAAATGACATATATAGTGACGTATAAGACGATCTCCTGACTTACAATTCAAAAACGAAATTGAGGAAACTTCATGTAAATAGAAAATGTTTACATATCGTTAAGAACTACTGTATTTAGAAGAAAGTAATAAATTTATTCTCTTCGAAAAAATTATAGATGTGAACAAAAATAAAAAATAAAAAATGCATAGTATAATGCGCATATTTTAAAAAAAATTATTAGCGGTTCGATCAATGAACAAGGCGTAACATTAAAAACTCAGCAGGTGCACAGCGCAATCACGCCATATAGATGATGCAGTCTTTAAATTTATTTATGTTTCAATGGCGTTTGTATTTGTTTTCGTTACTTTAATAAGGAAATAGGTTCTGTAAGAATCACTTCTAAGGATCTTCCATAAATTATGTAATGTTATTTTTATACTTTCCAACTACCATCTCACTCTCTTAACGGTTGTATGCCCCATCCCCAGAATTACATAAGACACATTCTAGATCGACCTTAGTACAATTAATTGTACTAAGAAATAATACAAAGTCTGAGATAACATTAACATTAGTAAACATTACGCTATTTTATATTAAGTACAAAAGTAATGACATATACCTTCCGGAAACAAAAATGTATCATTATGTTATCCAAGGATCTTAGCATTATCTAACGTTTTTGTAAACACCTCACTCCCTCGTAATGCATTGTAACAATTATTTGCACGCTTACTCACCCATGGTTTGCTTTACGTAATTTATGGACAGCCACTATATTCATAAAACAAATAATAATGTAAAATTGAGTTGATTAGCTATGTTGAGACATATAGGAATAAAAATTATGGAATGTAAGTTTTAATTAAAAATCATTATAAAAATTAAGAAAGTAAATTTTAAAATACAGAAAGAATCACCGGAATTGGATATGCTGTCTTCCGAACTAGAAATTATTTTCATGTCAAACACTAAACACGAAAGTAATTAAGAAAATATTTAATAAATATATAACTACTCTCAAAATATATGCAGATTACGACGAACTTTAACTAAAAATGTAATGTGAGTACTTTATATATTCGATAAATTCTTGAAAGCACGAGAGAAATAATAGTGATGCTTCCGGTTTGCTGGAGTGCGATATTAGATTTGTATGATTGGCAGACTATAGATCACGTGTCTTAGTTGAAATTCTGATTCTGATTGGCTGTATGATATTTTTCGATGCTTGTTTCTTTTTATATATATATTGTTCATGGGCTGGCATAAATGAAAAAAACACCAAATTCATAAAAAAAGAGGTTTAAAGGTTTTTTTTAAAAAAATTGGAAATAAATTGCAAATAAAATAGAAAAAAATGAATACCAACTGTCCATTATTGTCTTCAATAAAAGAAACTTTAAAATTAATTACAGAAAAGTTGTTTTAAATGTTTTTAGTACCCCTAATTACTCCAGTTTGAAATGTGCCACTAATCCACTAATATTGGTTTTTTTTTATTGTAGAGATCNAACAGTTTTGTATTCTAATAAAAATAATCTAAACTTAGAACGAGCGATTATTTATTGTGACGTTGTCACAATTCCAGGCTGAAATTTTAAATCATATTTTTAATGTATTTAATTTAAAATATATACTCTCTACCTCAAATTATTTATAGTAGTGTCTTGCCCATCATACTTTTCCTTTAACAATAGCGTCGTGCTGGTCATTTATCTAACACCTTTCAGGGGAATTTTTTGAATTGAAATCACGTGATTTCCGGCCCAACTCGGAAGTTCGTATATAGTCAATCGAGGCCTCCTGCCCCTAAGCATTCGTCATCTAATCTCGTCTTTTATCCATCTAACTCTCTTCTCGATATAAGGAAGGACAGTGGAAATTTATAACTCTACAATTTTTCAAATTGCAGCCCAAACACTTAACAATACGAGTATAGTTATTATCAGGGCTGTGGAGTCGGAGTCGTGGAGTTTTGGTGTTTTAGCCGGAATCGGAGTCGGAGTCGGAGTCGGATGGTAAGGAAAAGTTGGAGTCGGAGTCGGAGTTGGAGTCGGTAGATTTTTACGCGACTCCACAGCCCTGGTTATTATACAACATTTTTCCTTTTTTAAAAATTAATTTATTAATGGGAAAATAATGTTATTAAGCTCTTATTGATAAATTGAGAAGACCATTGTCAGAAATGTATTTTTTCTAATGCTAAAAATTAATTTAGATAGAAATCATCATACAGTTTTATATATTTCATATGTCTCTTTTTTGCCCTTTGGAATAATTTTAAATAATTCTATAAAATTTTTTGATTGTATTGCAACTGGAAAATGCATTNGTTTTAGAGAATCCACTAGAGAAATATTAATTTTTAAAATCAGAATCCTAAAAAATTGAAATTTCATAAGTACTGAATTAGACCAGATGTCTGCATTTAAGATTAGAATCAACTTGAAAATTTGCTTGATTGGGGTCCCTCCCAAGACTGGGGGCTTATGTTATGAGACTAGTGTAATCAGGATGGGCCATGCGAAGCCACGTTTCTATCTTCAGGGCGCAAAGATGATGTTTTTCGTACCAATCATACAATTTAAAAAAGTACCAAATGAAATAAAATCATAATAAAAACCAAAAAAATTTAAGATACTACAATAAAACTTGTTTCTGTAAACAAGTTTATTGGTTTATTTACATTTTTATTGCTCAAGAGGTTAAATTCAACGCATTAAATTTATCAAGAAAACTTTGACTTTATTCAGATATGGTCTAGATCAGGGGTAGCAAACCTTTTTAGCAGGCGGGCCAAATTTCAGAAATAATATTTCCTGCCGGGCCACGCACCTAATTTTTTTTGTTAATTTANTAGCATTAATCCTCTAATCACAAATCTCTCTGCAAGATTTCAGACATTTTCGACAAAAAGAACAGGAGTTATTAAGCTTTAAAGAAGGTGAACAAAATCGTGTCATACACACAAACATACTAACATACACACAGAAAAAAGCCTAATTATTTTTGCATTTCTCGATGTTTTAAAGTCCACTGAGTCCAAAAATGGTTCTTGGAGGGTCATTTTTTGACCGATCACCATACTTTTGTTATACGTGTATATAACAGAGCCGGGAGGTTGTGATTATAAAAAGCTGTATTTTATATGGAAAAATAAGTTATCGAGTAACTTAGAATTTTGCTTAAGGCCTAGCACAAATATATGTTTACATAACTCGGTCAACACCCACTGTTAGAAATATAGTATTAGGAAAATTTATAGGTCCTGTAAAATATTACATAACAACGAAGATTAAATACATAAATTACTTAAAAATAAAGATAAAATCCAATAACGGTTTTAGATCTTTGCAATCTAAGCCTTTTGCTTTGAGTCTGACGTTGTTAAGGTCCTCATAAACTATTCAACACTCTGTCTTGTACTTTACTTGAAATTCAGCATTATATATGATCTTAAATTTTGTTCAGTATCATATGATACGATCTTACATTATAAAAACTTATGTAAAAGGATCTACCAAATCCATGCTTACTTAGAGCCTTTCACTATATAAAACCGCCATTGGAAATAAAAATAAGGATAAATAAAATGTATCTTATAGAAGCTCTTCTAAAACAGATAAAGTTTTTCATTAAAACAAGGAGCCTTATTTTAAAGGAATAAATTCTTAAGAATTTTACATTTTAGTTTAAAAATTTAACTTTTAATTAAACTTTTAATTTAATCAAGTAAAAAATTATTTATTATAATACGTTAATAAATAAAAATTTAAATAAATTAAACTGAACATAAATAATTATTGGCAATTTTATTATTAGTTTAAATGTTGATAATAATTACATAATCAAATAACTATAAAATCGAACTTTCAACTAAAATTATTTTTCATTGAATTGTAAGTTATATAGGTCTACTGGTTATGAAATTTTTCTTCAAGTAATAACTGATTTATGCCGTGGCTATTTGATGATATACGAGGCACTAAGGTAAACTTCCGTGGCCTCTTTAGCTAATATAAGGTCCATATCGCACAATATTGTACGAGATATAAAATCCTGGTTAACATTGGATTTTAAATTCAAAACAGAGTATTGACTATTTCAGACTCTTAAAAGGGTCAGGCCCTAAACAAAAACTTAGATTGTCTATGCATGAATTTATGTTTTTGTTTTAAAGTGATTTACATGTGTATATTTAGTCACCTTTGCTTACTCATAGTTTTTGCATTATTAAGACTGAACATAAGCTAGAAGTCCATAAAAATATAAAAATTCAAATGTAATAATAATAAATAATGTATCTCTTTTCGGAATATAAATGACATCATTCCTATCTGAGATTACTCTCAAATAATGTAAATTTATGAGTACTGTAATATATATATATAATTTCTGAGATTTAAAAGAAAGAAAAAAAAAACTGAAATTAGATCTGTTTTAAATTTAGAAACTTAAATTTTGAAAGAATAAAATGTTAGTTCTAATTTTTAGAATATTATATTAATCAAAAAATATCATTTTGTTATTTAAATTATATTTTCTTTTATGGATCGCTCTAGCATTTGAAAATTAATGCTTTAAAATATATATAATTGTATTATTGCGATAAACGCATTAAAAAGTCACTGGTGATTGTTTCAGCTTCCTGACACCTTAGGCTAATGTGGACTTGCGATGCCCTTTTATAAAAAATTTTTACTGTATAATACAGTGATAACTATTTAAAATTAAACAGGACAATGCTGGCTAGAGTTTTCCCTTTATGTCGGATTTCTATTTTATAGAAGGTTTGGCATTAATTATGATTCTTCTAGACGGTTGCGGAGAAACATTGATGTGTTGTTACAGCTACATTTCAGACAACGAAAGTGGTCTTTAACAAAGAAGGCCCACCAGTGGCCAAGCGATTCCGTTTCCTAAACACTGGGAGTTCGGTCGTGGGCCAGGATGGGCTGGCCATGTGGAGTTTTCTGGGTTTTCTCCACGTCTGTAACGTCTGAATAGGGGTCAGTTTCCCTTAAAAAGACCTCCCGGAAGGCATTCTCCCTAGACAGATCGCCCAAGTGTTGCGTTGCCATAATTGAACCAAAAGAAAAGAAAAAAAAAAACTTTAACAAAGAAAACAAAATAATAGAGTGTAATTGCGTTAACTGAAAAAACGACCGTGATCTGAATCCGCTCATTGCATTATTATCATTTAGAATTTAGCTACTGTTAAGTCGAAAGATTATTCCACTTTACTCAGATTAGATTATGCAATTTATTTACGTAATGTTTTCTGTTAGATAGGTTTCTGAGCTTTTACGAGCTATGGACTTACATTATTAGTACGTTACATAGCAAATTATTCCGTTCCGAGATTTATTTTTCGTTTAGGCACGTTTTCGTTTTGTAGCGAGTCCGTTTTAGACAGGTTTAACTATGTAAGTCTTGTATTACATGACATTTGATATTGTACAATATCCAGGATCTTAATTTGTTCAGAATTTCGAATACAGAACCAAGAGAAGCAACATTTGTGAGGCTTTTCTGAAGCCTCTAAAAGTATAGACATAGGAATAAGTCTAGATTACCTATATCTAAAACCGTTGCTGCAAGACATGAATTTTTTTATATATAAACGTTCCAACAATAGAAAATAATGTAAGTCCATTGCTCGTAAAAGCTAATTCAATAAACGTGCTAGGAAAATGTAACGAGAATCAATAGAAACAGAACATGAAATTTTTATCAGAAATGAATTAAATTCTCTATAAATCAATGTTTATGATATATATATATATATATTGAATTGTTTTTAATTCTTTTAATGCATGTTTCTTCATATTAAAAATCACTATACTTTATAGTTTAACCTTTCTTATATATATAAGAAAGGTTAAACTATAAAGTATAGTGATTTTTAATATGAAGAAACATGCATTAAAAGAATTAAAAACAATTCAATATATATATATATATATCATAAACATTGATTTATAGAGAATTTAATTCATTTCTGATAAAAATTTCATGTTCTGTTTCTATTGATTCTCGTTACATTTTCCTAGCACGTTTATTGAATTAGCTTTTACGAGCAATGGACTTACATTATTTTCTATTGTTGGAACGTTTATATATAAAAAAATTCATGTCTTGCAGCAACGGTTTTAGATATAGGTAATCTAGACTTATTCCTATGTCTATACTTTTAGAGGCTTCAGAAAAGCCTCACAAATGTTGCTTCTCTTGGTTCTGTATTCGAAATTCTGAACAAATTAAGATCCTGGATATTGTACAATATCAAATGTCATGTAATACAAGACTTACATAGTTAAACCTGTCTAAAACGGACTCGCTACAAAACGAAAACGTGCCTAAACGAAAAATAAATCTCGGAACGGAATAATTTGCTATGTAACGTACTAATAATGTAAGTCCATAGCTCGTAAAAGCTCAGAAACCTATCTAACAGAAAACATTACGTAAATAAATTGCATAATCTAATCTGAGTAAAGTGGAATAATCTTTCGACTTAACAGTAGCTAAATTCTAAATGATAATAATGCAATGAGCGGATTCAGATCACGGTCGTTTTTTCAGTTAACGCAATTACACTCTATTATTTTGTTTTCTTTGTTAAAGTTTTTTTTTTCTTTTCTTTTGGNTATTAATTTAATAAATAATTTTAAAATATTTTAAAAGTCTAGTTACATTACATTTTTTTAGAATTGTTTTAAATTTAGAAAATTATAATACTCTTAATGCATCTTTTGAGAAATTACTGAACTAAAACACACACACACACACACACACACCAAAAAAAAAACAAAAAAGAAAAAAATAGAAGAAAAAGGAAGAGAAAGTGATGTTTATTGTAGAGAGATGTTTTTAATATTATTTACAAGCAGAGAAATCGGATAAGACTGTTCTGATTTAGATTTTAAAAAAAACATAACAAATTTTATAGATAATTTTTGGAATTACTAGAGCAGTAAACATTGTTTTGTCTGATTCCAAGGGCAAAAATGTCTTACAAAGAACTTGATATATCATCTGTGTTTATTGCTTTTCTTTTTGGTTAGTTGTTTCATGAAGTCTTATATTGACTACTTATATTATTTGAGAATTAATATCAAAAGATCATTTAAAGATCTTTATTATTTTAGTGTTGGTTGATTATATATATATATGTCTTCTTCAGATAGGCACTGAATGTTAACTTATTACCTTCAGGACATATAGATGTGAAGATGATGAAGAGATGATAGGAATTGATGAAAAAAGATTTTTTAAGAAGTTGATGAAAGAGATAAAGAAAGATGATATTGGAAGAAGATGATAATAATGGAAAAAATGATGTAAGATGATAAAAGTTGACATTAAAAAAGAATAAATAAAAATATTTTCTATAGAAAACAGTACTAAAAATCTGTATAATAGAGTACATACTCAATAACAACTAATTATTGTTTTTTTGGTCCGAATTAAATTTTTCTATAAAATTTTTTCGTATTTTCCACGAACTTTTGAAGGACAGATAGAAAAGCGATTAATAAATATATTATATTTGAAAATATCGAATTTAGTGATTGTTATTTCTGTCTGACCTTTATTTGCAAATAAAGAACAATTATTGCTATCTATCAGACAGATTTCAAATGTCAGAGATTGCAATTGATTTGTAAAACATTTTGGCAAGAAGTCAAATTTTGAATTCATATGGATCAGTCTATAAGAAAAATGTTTGTTGAATTTTTATAATAGATCCTCAAATTTCCCCCCAAAATTTAATAATTTATAAATAATAATAATACATAATAACATAATAAGAATCATATCTGATCGAACACTTACAATTTAGATTGGATTTATTTTTCATACGCTTTACAAATTCACGACTGAATAGACAAACAGACAAACAACCACATTCATAAAGAAGAATGCATGTGCTTGTCTGTCTGTCTGTCTGTTCAGCCACACACCAACATANTTAATTATATTTCAATTACTAAGGCTAATTAAATACATTATTAAAATTCGCAGGTGTAGACGAAACTCTACAGAATAGAAAAAGGGTGTCTTCATAATAAAGGTCAATTCCGCTGAGTGACTGTTGTGTTCCTGAAGTGTGTGAAAAGGACGAATTATGAAGACACCCTTTTTTATTCTGAAGTAATTTTTTTTTTCATTTCTTTGAATTTTAATTACAAATTTGTCATCCTGCATATTGTATTAATTTTAATGCTAATAAATTTTTATAAAAAATCTACATTTCAAATAAAAACAAAATATTAAAATATCCAGCAACGAGTTACGTAACATTCCCGGCAAAACACTTAAAATTGCATGTGGCACCATCTGTTTAGAGATTTTATTTTGAAAACATTTAATGTTATTAATTATTATAAAATGGCATAAAGCTTAATTTTTAGGGAAGAGATGAGTTTTATAAAAATTTGTAAATGCTAATAACGAGTAAAATCTTCATTAACTCTGACCATACTCGAGATATGACGTTTAACTCCTTTTATATCTCCACATCCTCGACTTTAATCTGTTACGAAACTTTCGTCTATTGTAATCAAAAATTCACTTCTAATTATTATTATGTTACTAATGTAAGTTTGAATTTAATAATAACTAACCGACAAAACAAATAATAACCAAATGTTCTATAGAATATTTGATAATAATTGTTATAAGCTATGCTGTTTCAATAAAAACGTTAACACAACGGTCATAATTAATTTAAATCATCCAATCATATAAAAGTGTTTAATTTAATACGTTAAACATTCGTTTTAATGTCGCACTCAATACTGTATACAGTACAATCTCCTATTTTAACAACAAAAAGCATGTTTGTTGTTTGTCGTTGTTAAAGACTGATCTTAATTACTGTTTAATTAAATACAGTACTGTGCTGTATCTCTTAGCGTAATAGAAGAAGCAAATAAAAGCGAAGATTTGTTTTTCAAAGATTAACTAGAAATTTTATAATACTAAGTTGGTAATGAGTCAACGGAATGCTGCTACAGTGTTAATACTTTCGTAACCAATTTTGTGCCAGATTTTGAAACACAGAGCGAATATTAGAATGTCGACAGAAAAAAAAGAGATAATGATTCACAACAATAATAGAAAAGAAAAGTATAATAAAGTTGAGCTAGCTTTAAAGTTATGGTTTATAAATTCGTGAAAAATTCACCTGTTAATGATGCCATAAAACAGAAAACATTAGTATGGGAAGGAAAGATTTTATTGTAACTATTACATGATGGAGTACGACCGTGAAGAAGTTGGCCAAAGAGTTGAATTTTCGAAATTTGTTGGAGTTACAATTTAATTCTACAATAAGGGATTTTTTCATTATCATTATTTATAATTAGCAGTTTATATTTCATTTCAGTTGTTAGTTCCAAAACTTCTCGAGAAGTGAGTGATTGTCTTAGGTTTCAAATATAATTTCGATTGAGTTTTGTTTCTATTATAAAATTTGTGCCCAAGTGGATGTAATTAATAATCATCATTTTACTTGGACTTAATTCCTGGATGTAAGTATATTACTATTTTAAACATAGTAACTTTTGAAAGTCATTTTGAAATATTTTAATTTTTATTTAGAAGTTAAATGTTTTTTATTATTATTTTTATACTTACTGTATTTATAGGCTATTTCCAAACTAGCTCCAGCTGAAATTTATATCAGACTCAATTCATAGACTGTTTAAGTTTTAATATCAACAATTAAATCTAACGAAAAGACGTGATTTCAGTTTTATAGTACAGTATTTTTATTCACAGAATATACTGTATTGTATTTCCAAACTTTTTGAAGACTCATTTTTAGGTCTCGTTTTTAGGACATTTATTTCGCGATTTTCCGTTTATATTTTAATACCATAAACTTTATAAATATAAATACAATTCTCATACTAAAGCATTACTGCATTGCGGACACAATTTTTTGTCCTTTTATATGTATATGTAACAAAGCCATTTCCTTTAGTTAAGATGTAGTATATTTTTTTAATGCTTATTATTTCGCAAGTCTATAAGTTAATCGTGACCCTCATGGATTAATGACGTGACCCTCTACACTGTCTACAGTATAGGGTGCTGTAAGGAAATCATTATTTACGAAATTTCTTATTTGTTCATTAATAAATGACGTAAATGCACTAAAAGTAAAGTTTAGCACATTTGTTTCTACTGCATAGTTAAATCGTGCATTAGAATTTACAATGTTTAATTATTTATTTTTTCGTCTTTTTAAGTTGCAACACTATTTTCATTTCAATTATATTAAATAAGTGTATAATATATTAGAATATTTCAACTGATTTAAAAAATAAAAGTTTTTTTTAATAAAAATACTGTATGTAGATTTATTTAATCCTGTAATTATGCACATATTATGAACATCATGGGCAATCTATAAGGTTGCTCCATGATGTTCATGATATGTGCATAATTACAAGATTAAATATCTACATATTAATATATACATACTTTAATTATAATTTTAAGTATGAAATATGTGTGTAACTGGTTTTAATAACGTTAAATTTTTTGAATTTTTGTTTTGAAAATATGTACAGTAGCCCTTCGTTACATCGCAGATTTGGATATATCGCGCTGTTTTTGGTCTCCAAATTTTACAAGGACTGGAGTCAATAAATTTTAAATTATCAAATGCCATTGAATTTCTTTTTGCAACGAAATACGGTATTTTATTCCTACAGTTGTCCTTGAAACTACTACTGCAGGTGAAACAATAAATTTGTCAAGATCCAAATAAGCAAAACAGATGGCAAATCCGGAAGTACCCAAAACGAGGCTAACTCAAAAATTAAAAATATATGGATAATTAATTAATTAATAAGTATCTTTCATTAACACGTGCACGACGGTTACATTACATATAGTAGGATAAACCATATTTCCTGTCATAACGGTTTTTAAAAACAACGGTTTGATGTTCGAACAAATAAATTTTAATTTTTTTGGAGTCAATGGTATCTCTTTGTATCTGTCACTGAATACAGACAGCGTCTCTTCAGTATCTCTGGTTTAATTATTTGAATTAAGAAAAGAAGCAGACTAGATCCTAAATTTTAATATTTTATTAGAATTTAAGAATAGTGATATTCAACCATCTCTACTGAATATTCCTCGAGGAACATTTAGGGTGCATATACTTTTGGGATCAAACTGATCCAAGATCACTTCGATCGTACAAATCGTGTATACAAACGAACTACTGTGATCCGATTGATCTCTATTTGCGTATACAAACGCCATCTAGGATCAACTGGATCTCGATCAAACTAATCCTAGCGGAGGGTAGGATCGTTTGATCGGATAAAAGAGATTAAAGATGGCGGCTTTCATGGTCGAAGTTAAGCTGACAGTGCATTTCTTCCTTTTCCTATTACTATTTCTTTTGATTGTAATAAAATGGGAACAAGATCCTTCAGTAAATTTTCGAAAGTAAGTCGACTTACTCGAAAGTGTTCTTTAAAAACATTTGGCCTATATTCTAATGCAACCTATGGAACATAGTTAGTTATTTTGCATACCGATTTTTTTTTCTTACTTTTATATTGTGTTAAATAATTAACCAAAATTAATTCTTCGTCCTCGGATTCTGAATCTAATTCCGATAATATTTCTAAAATGATTCCTAAACTTGCCGCCATCTTCGATCCTACTCGTATACTTTCCCCCATGACAGAAGCTATCTGTATCACGTGACAAGGACTGATCCGATTTTACAGATCGATCTATACAAAACGAAAAGTATATGCACCCTTACAGTACAATGTAGACGAAACAGCATTTATTTCCGTGCAATGCCTGATCATACTTATATGTTTATATATGAAAGTGCTGAAAGATATAAATCACTAAAAAACTTGTTACAACTCTTTGCTGTGTTAATATGCAAGACCAGAAATAAAGACTTTTATGATTGGAAAAAATGTTTTAAGAGTGTTAAACATTTCCCAGTGGATTGCTGTTCAAATGCAAATGCTTCAATGACAACTGACATTTTTAATAACTGATTAGTTAAATGGGATATGAAACATTTTTTGTTGGTAGACAATTATATAGCAGATTCATAAGTCATTAAAAATATTAAAATAATGTTTCTTCCTGCGAATATATTATTGATTCAACCATTCGACCATGAAATCATATCTATCTTAAATGTATACTACGGAAGTAAAATGAAAACAAGAATTTTAGAAGAACAAGATTATGGTGTAGAACGTATTGTGAAAAAAATTTCCTATTTGACCCACTACATCTTATGGCAATGTCGTGGGATCAAGCGTCTGGCAAGACAAGAAGTTATTTTAATAAACCACTCTTTTTAAAACTAAGCACGGAAACATCTGAAATGAAGTTATGTGTATTGAAGAGAGGATCATAAAGGTAGAAGATATGTGAAATAAAAAAGTTAAAAATCGATTGGCAATTGACGAGGAAATTACAGTTTCTGATATGAAACTGAAGAAAATTAACATGAAAATAATCTAGATAGCGGTCGCCAATAATGGTCCACAGGCCATTAGATAGTGGTCTGTGACAATTGATAGTCCCGAGGAAATATGGGTGGTCAGTGGAGAAATTTGGACATTGATCAACTCAAGGTTACGCGAAGTAGTCGTATTACGAAAGAAATGCAAAATGCTTAGTTGCTTCTTCTCACTCGTTGGGATTTTTTAATTCAAATTTAAAACCAAATACGAAATGACTGCTATCAATAAATAATCAACAATAAACAATATTATGAGTGTGATTGTCATCCTTCATGGAAATGCGCTAAGAATCCATAAACTAATTTCAAACAAGCATCAACAAATATTACACTAATTTGTTATAATTAAACAAGTGAATTTCATATTAATATAATAAAATAAAACTTTTATGATAATTATTCTATTGGCAAGCGCTAAATCCGACAGAGAGCGCTGTTTTTGAGCCAAGATGGCTGCCGAAACAGGTAAGGAACCGACAACGTGTTTGTTCAGTGCATGAGCCGATTCAGTTTCTATCGGTGACGACTACTGCGAGGACCAAATGGAGAACAAATCATTGAATTTATGTCAAATTCTAGACTATATCGGCGAAAGGAAACGTTGTCTTGTAGAAAGTGAAGCCGTTTTGAATATATGAGAACGTACTGTACACACACACACACACACAAAACATAATGTGTGCTACAAACTTTTGACTGGCCTATGTTTTATAAGTGCTGAATGACTCAGCAGGGCAGCCTTCAGATTGGCACTAATTTTAACTATTATGATAAATAAAACTTTGTTTTTATATTGGAACATGGTGTATACTGCTTAAAATATTTAAATACTTCTCACCTGTTAACGTGTAATAAACATGCTATCACATGTTAACAAAATCCAGACAGCTCCGCTTTGCACGTGCATTCTCCCTGTAATTGAGATGTATTAAAATGCCAATATCTGAGATTGCAACACTAAAGCAACAACATGAATTTCGGTGTTCTTGTTAGAGTTTAATCCACAAAATACGATGTGTCCAGCATCCAAAACGGCTTCACCTTCTACAAGACAACGTTTCCTGTCGCCGATATAGTCTAGAATTTGACATAAATTCAATGATTTGTTCTCCATTTGGTCCTCGCTGTAGTCGTCACCGATAGAAACTGAATCGGCTCAGGCACTGAACAAACACGTTGTCGGTTCCTTACCTGTTTCGGCAGCCATCTTGGATCAAAAACAGTGCCCTCTGTCGGATTTGGCGCTTGCCAATAGATTTTGTATCGTTTAAAAAATTCATGATAGCAGTCGGCAGCAGCTTTGCCATTCCTAGTACATTTGTACTTTTCGGGTACATTTTGCCTTTTCGAATTCATTGGAAGTGCACTTAGAATTTTAGTACATTTTGAGTACATTATAATATTTCAGTACCATTTATGGTACAAAATAATATTTCATGCCTTAACGAAAAAATGGGAAAAAATTAGTTTAATAATAAAGTCTCACTAGTGCCACTGCTTGCTAATTTGATTTACCCAATCAAACAAACATGGTGTACGTCGGTGGACATCAACAACATACAGATTGGGTGCGTTTACTTTTCGCTAGCTTCCAAGCTCGCGGAGCTGACACCTAGCACAGCCTGACGTCATACTAGCACGCTCGTAAAAGTATACACAATAATGGATGCCGCCATCTTTGAACAAACTCCAAGCTCGTTCTAAATTCTCCGAGCACGCCGGGCGCTCTAGGAATGCTAGCAATGACGTCATGGGTGCGAAAAGTAAACGTCGTGCTCATTGATAGCTAACAAAAAGTATACAGGCTGAGCGCGCTAGGGGCTAGATATGAGCTAAAAGTAAACGCACCCATAGTTGCACGTGCAAATGTTATGACTCAGTGGTCCTCTTTCACACGTTTCAGTCGTCTACACATTCTCACGAGGACCTTGACAAAATTTTTCACGCCACGTGGTCCAAACAATTCAACTCTGTCAAATAAAAATAATGGACAGATAAGGAAGTCAACGATTTTAAACTTTTGTCATCAATAATATCAAAATATCCGTTAAGTCAGAGTCGAATTATTATACGAAATAGTTTTGAAATTGTACAAGTATAAATAATATAAATACTTTTATATTATTTTCTACCACTATAATTTANGTGTATTGTGCATTATTATTTAGATTTGAAGTTTCTTCATAAAATATAATAATTTCATGTAATTATAGCTTCAAAGTATATCAAATTCTGTTTTCAATATAAATAAATTACTGCACTATTCAGCAATATATAAATCATGTCTATAATTCAAAATCTTTAACTGGTTTAATCAATGAATATCCAATAACACACTGAATAATATAATTAATTTTCATTTTTTTCTTTATTATGAGAATGAGTTTGTAGAACCTGGAGAATTCAATGTCTTTTTAAAAAATTACTGGATTAAGTTAATTTTTTTTTTAATTTTTGGCAATCACTCTGTACATTGAGTGATCTATGATTTAATGATGTCATAAGATGTGTAAATGTCCAAACACATGCAAACATTTTTGGAAAGTAAGATCCTAAATACAGCATCTCTGTCACTATTTAGTATTTCAGAATAAAATTTTGGCTAATGAATATTTTGGAAGACATTAGGAAAAGACAGATTTTGCTGATTAAAAAATTAAAATCATTGCACATTATTAAAGAGTGATACTAGATTTCATTGCTTCTTGAAGAAAAATGTGTCGTTGAATGGAGTTAGATGTCTTTTTTTTCTATTAAATAGTATAATGTAGTGTTTGAGAATAAGACACTTTCAAAGTACCATCAAGGAATCATTAAAAACCTGATGAAGAACTCGGAAAAAGTTCGAAAATGTTTGTTTTTGTCAACCACACACCGTAATTGGTTCAAATATATGATTACCAAATAATTTGACACTAGAGGGAAGCATTAGGTGCCATCTCTTAATAAATTTAATAATTATAGTTTTTAATTAAATAATTTAGAACTACTGGAAAAAAAAAGAATTGGCCAGAGCCAAAAGATTAATATTATAGCCGTTATTAGTCCAATAACATACAGCAGTAGTTAGCTTTGATATTACAAGGCAGAGGTCACCAAACCTTTTCACAGTGGGCCAGATAGCTGGTGAGAATGATGAGCGCAGGCCATATAACCATTCTGTTCAAAACATCACACTGAATACACAAAAAATAAAGACAACCAACATATTTATTTACCAATACACAAACACGATCGCTACAGCAAGCTCGTAATTGCTTTCCTTAGAAACTTCATTGCAGGTACTTACACAAAAAGCACTCTGATATATGAAGTTGCAAAAAGTCACCAAATTTTTTTTATTTCACTGATTTTCCTAAAAATTATATTACTGTCAGATGCAAAAATAAGATTGGACCAATTTTGGCATTTTTACTTATTTTACACTTATTTTAATTTTTTCTACATAGTAACTTTATCTATGATATTTCTATATCAATAATTATATTTTAGCTCATTTGTGGCACAGTGTGGCTAAGGGCTGGATGAACTGACCTTGCGGGCCATAGTTTGGTGACCCCTGTTACAAGGTATCAGGTTTAGTAGTGTTGTTTGTTTAAAAAATTAATTGCTAGAAAATATATTTATTTATGTTAAAATATGAACTTTTGTAAAAGTTTTGAATATACATAAGAAATGCACTTCATATTTAATGCTTAGTATAGTAAACTGTATTATATGTTCCATATTCCCAACTGTCATCTCCATCCAGGAAATTAAGTACCATTTATCACCATCAGTGTTTCAGTCATCTTCTGTCTCCTGTTACATACATCATGACTGAGGTAGGTGCAGTCCTCAATATTAATAAATCAATTTATTCTTGGCTTCTACATTTCTCTCCTTTTATTATTCCTTCTAACAAAGATTTTTGTAAAGAATTGTGCCTTAAAATATATCCCAAATAAATCACTTTTCTTTATTGCTTCTGTTAAAGTTCTGTTACTTCCTGCTAACTCAAATTTCTATATTGGGTTTCTTATCAGTCTAACAACATAACTATCTATCAGCATTACAGAAAAAAAGATTTGAGTAAATATTTTTGACAGTATATAACTGTACTCATCAGGCAGCATTATCATACACAGAGATCTTAATTCTAGTTTTTGAAAAATGAAACACAAACAGTAAATAACATTTTTTCAAAGTTGTTCCTCACGCACAAGAACGGAATGCAATTGAAATATATATATAAAAAAATAAATATATAAAAATCAGGGGTTTTTAAACTATAAATTATCATTAAGCATTATTACTAAAATAGTAAATTATTATTTTTCTATATTTATTTTTTATATATAATTTGTAATGATAAATAATGATAATATGATAAAACTTAGGTTAAAAATGTTAGTTTCTATATTAAATTATTAGTTATCTTATTATATTAGCTTATACAGAAGCATTTTATAATTTGTTTATATAGGCTTTATAGTATATATAATCTTATAATGGTCTAGCTATAAATCAAAAGTATCTCTGTGTATTTGACTGTAACCAGTTAATGTGACAAGTCATTAACTGGAAAAGAGATAATGTTGAATTTTCTAAAATTTCTTATAAACAATAGCTAAAATGATAAGGTATTAAAAGAATAAATATCTATATTTGTTGTTATCCACTAAAATCTTTATTGTTCAGATCATTTTTAAGTTTTATTATAGACATAGAGATTCAAAAGTTTCCTACAATCATAAATCAAGTTTATATTACTTCTTTTGAAACACAGTCCATATATCATTACTCTTTCAATATAAATCATTCATTTGTCTTTCATTTTACTTTTATTACTTTATTTCCAATAATAATAAGAAGAAAATTAAATTATAATTAATTATAATTATATTTAAAGTTGATTTTAATTAATTTTAATTAAAAAAAATTGATCACTTTTTTAACATAATGGAATGTCATATCAATTATTTTTTTCATAGTCTTTT
>NW_019384475.1:730200-738889 GCF_000671375.1 Centruroides sculpturatus
GTAGTTTTTATATATAAAAATTAAGTTTTATAATTTATAAATTATTTTAAAATGTTTAAATGATTAAAAAATAAATATAAGGAATTATAAATTCAGTATAAATATCTATAAAAATAAGAAAGATCTAAGCATTTTTGAGCAATTTTAAGATATAATTACTAATAGACTATTACTATCATCAATATTTTATTTTATTTAGAATTTATTCAAACTTTTCAAGCTGTTTGATGTTAAAAAGTAGGAAAAATCTAAAGCAAATTAATAATGTTAAATATAAAAGCATTATTTTTGATATTTCTCTAATTTTTAAAACTTTCATTATATTTTTAAATTGTTTCACTATTCAGAAATTATTATTAAATTATAATTATAAATAATTGTTATATTTTTTTCTATAATACTATTTAAATAAAGTATTATTTTTATGACAAAAGTCATTGATTGATATACAAATTTTGAGGTATACTGAACACAATTTTCATTAGTTTTGAAGTGATTGATGCATAGAACAGTGGTTTGCTAAAATATCTATCATCACTAAATAATGGATAAACATATGATAATGATTCCAGTATCAAGAATTTGACATATTCATACTTTAAAATTCATTGATTTTCAGAATAGTTTACCATAAACGGAAGTTATTTATAATTTTCTCTCGTTGCATCGCGATGAAGTGTATCAATATTTTAAAAATATCTTCAACATTTGAAAAATATAAATATATATTTTTTAATCTTTATTTTTAAATATATCATTGAATTTTATTTAATATTTTAAAGTATAAATGTAGATTTTTTTTTATTCTAAGAGAGCATCTACTAAGGAGGAAGCTTTAACATATTGAAAAAGTCTATATTTATTCTTCAAAAAATGTAATTAAAAACATAAAATAGGATCTAAAAAAGTTTAAATTTACATTTAAAAATACTATTGTTAATGAATCCTATCATAAATGTTTAAAATTATGAATAAAAAATATTTTTTTCTCTTGGTTTTATATTCGATATAAAAGTTAAAATACTATCGATAGTAATTCAAGGTCTAAAAAAATCATTAGGTACATAAAATTTTCTGTAAATATCAGAAAACCATAATTTACATTTAATGTAATCAGTTTTGCTCTTGTAACGGTCAAATCGCCATATCAATGGACTTCGGCCAAAACTTGACATTTAATTTTTTTTTTGCTAAATGAAAGTAGAACTATTTTAGTACATTTAATAAAAATAAATGGAGTGAAATGTATTAAATCTTATACTAAATTTGTCAACATTAAATAAAAAATAAAGTAAATATTTAAATTTTATATTAATTAATTAAAAGATTAACTCATCAACTAATCAAGCTCCAAGATTTAAACTATTTAATTAATTTTATAAATTTGTATCATAATTTAAAAGTTAAATTAGCTGTTAATTTTCATTTAAAATGTTTTAAAATTTCATTTTTTAAGTTTACGACAGGTAAAAACGGTCTTTTAGGATAATAATTTAGAAAATATTGACTTAAATGACAATTTTCTTTAATAATTTGAAGGTAAAATTTCATATCTGCATTAAAAAATATATATATTTTATAATTATAATTAAATAAATTATACTTTAATTACTATTTTATACAATTATAATGAACTATAAATAGTTTATATGACTTTCAAAATGTCTTCGTAAATCTATTTTAAAATATATAAAACTTAATTTTAATCTTTATAATTATGTAACTTGCTGTAAGATAATTTTAAGCTGGTTTCATTGTTTATATTATTGTTTGAATTAATGGTAAATTATTTTAAAATATTCATAAAAGTTAATAAGAGTATTTAATAAATATTAAAAATAATTTACAGATATAATTTATTAATTACAGCCTTTTAAAATTTATATAAACTGCCACAAAAAATACTGTCTTATGTTCCTGTTTTGATTCATAGATGCGCTTTTATGATGTTAAACAATTGACTGCTCTCTCTCTTTCTGGCTTTTTAGAAGATGTAGTAAAATTTATTTTTAGTTTTCAAAAAAATATGTTGTAGAAAAGAAAATATCGATCGACTTTACATAAGTATATATTAATGTTACAGTATTACATGTTTAATGCCATAAACTGTATCAAGATATATGAAAATAATGGAGTTAAAAAATAAAATTACATAAGATAATATAATCTTGTTAACAAAGTATAACATTTTATGATTAAACTTTATATAATTAGTTTATTTAATGTTGTATAAGTTTATTTATATCTTCAAAAAATTATTTTTTTTAAAGATATAAATTTATGGTCCTATTTTAGAAGAAAGGTTGTTTTGTTATTTTTTTAAGAAAAAAATTATGAATTACCTTTAGAGCTTTATTCTGTAAAGATAAGAAGAAATATTTTTATTTATTTATTAATATTTTTAATTATAACAATAATTCTGTATAAACAGATTAAAAAGTTTGTTGTTTTAATATTAAGACTGTTTATGTATGTAAATAATGTTAAAATGTTTATTTTCATCTTTATACGAAGAATTTATTAGAATCCAGAGACATTTTCGACCTCATAAAATTCATAGATAAAGTAATATAATAAATGACAATTAAGTATGCAAATTTACATATTTCTGTTAGGACATTCACATTTTAATCATAAATAATTTAAGTTTAATGCTTGGTATTTTATTTTTTTTATAATTAATTAATTAATTAAGCTATTGATGTTTTAATTTATTTGGAAATTGTATTAATTAGAAAACACTATTCATCATTAAAGCATTATAGATTAATTACTAGTAATTAGTCATAAAACTACGATTTATTGGAATATATATATATATATATCTTTTTTTATTAAATAAATCAAGCTTGAAATTTACTAATTGGATTCTTTTTTGGTCAGACTTCGCTAAATTAAATTCTGCATAGCCTGAATATCATCAAGGCCAAAGGTATTTTTACTGACCTATTGAATAGTCCTTCTCACTTTTTCATCGTTATTACACAGGCTTCTCATATATTTGTATAGATTAAATGTCATCTTATACATTTATACAATAAAATAAATTATAAAAAATTGACGAATTATCAGCAGAATATTCAAAAAATAGGATATGAACCATAATAGATTACATGAATATATTAATTATTGTGAAAATTTGAATATTATAAACATTTTGTCTGCATTAAATGGTAACAGCATGAAGAATTTCAGGCAAATTTTTAAGATTTCCTGATATTTTTTATTTATATTTATGATAACATCATTATAAATTCACTTTTTTTAAAAAAAATTAATTATCTCATTAAGTGATAAAATTTGAAATTAATATCTCAGTTTAATATTGTATCAGAATTGCTCTCATTAAAGAAAATGTTTTGTTATTTAATGAAAGATATCAGCTATTATATAATTTTATAAGGATAATTTATAATGTATTTTTATTGTACTGTATTATCATTAAAAATTTAAATATAAATCATAGTAAATTTAAATCATCACAATTATACTCTTTCGTTTGTATTCTAAGACAACAGTTAAGATATGATGTAAAATAAGCTTAAAATAATAATTTATAATAAATAAATTTATTATAAACACTTAAAATTGAATATACAGGAAGAAAAACTTAAACTATTTAAAAAATTGATTTTATAAAACAAAAAACAAGAAGTAGGGGGAAAAGAGATAAAATCAATTTTGATGCTTACTGGATGCAATCATTTCTCTTCCTGGTGTGCTATTTTAAATATTAGTTGTTTACGAAACAGTAGAATATAAAATATTAAAAATCATATTTTCTTATTGAATTTAATATATTTTTTCTCTTCTAAAAAATAAAAATATGATATATTTCTTCTATAAAAAATTCCCTATATAATTCATACCAAAATTCACATCAATCAAGATAATCCAGGAAGTGCAATATTTGGTAAATTATCACATTTTCTACAAAAATATCAAGTTATTGGAAAACTTACAAATGATGGTGGATATATCGAATATCCATTTAGTGGTATTTTAAATAAAAAAAGTTATCAGTTTAATGTCTTAGCTGTGTTGAAACTACAAACTNTTTTTTCTATAATACTATTTAAATAAAGTATTATTTTTATGACAAAAGTCATTGATTGATATACAAATTTTGAGGTATACTGAACACAATTTTCATTAGTTTTGAAGTGATTGATGCATAGAACAGTGGTTTGCTAAAATATCTATCATCACTAAATAATGGATAAACATATGATAATGATTCCAGTATCAAGAATTTGACATATTCATACTTTAAAATTCATTGATTTTCAGAATAGTTTACCATAAACGGAAGTTATTTATAATTTTCTCTCGTTGCATCGCGATGAAGTGTATCAATATTTTAAAAATATCTTCAACATTTGAAAAATATAAATATATATTTTTTAATCTTTATTTTTAAATATATCATTGAATTTTATTTAATATTTTAAAGTATAAATGTAGATTTTTTTTTATTCTAAGAGAGCATCTACTAAGGAGGAAGCTTTAACATATTGAAAAAGTCTATATTTATTCTTCAAAAAATGTAATTAAAAACATAAAATAGGATCTAAAAAAGTTTAAATTTACATTTAAAAATACTATTGTTAATGAATCCTATCATAAATGTTTAAAATTATGAATAAAAAATATTTTTTTCTCTTGGTTTTATATTCGATATAAAAGTTAAAATACTATCGATAGTAATTCAAGGTCTAAAAAAATCATTAGGTACATAAAATTTTCTGTAAATATCAGAAAACCATAATTTACATTTAATGTAATCAGTTTTGCTCTTGTAACGGTCAAATCGCCATATCAATGGACTTCGGCCAAAACTTGACATTTAATTTTTTTTTTGCTAAATGAAAGTAGAACTATTTTAGTACATTTAATAAAAATAAATGGAGTGAAATGTATTAAATCTTATACTAAATTTGTCAACATTAAATAAAAAATAAAGTAAATATTTAAATTTTACGAAATTAAAACAATAGAAAAATATTCATTTTTATATCAAAAAATAAACATGAAGAAGAAAGAGAAATGTTCAAGTGTGATAAAAAATGATAATGTTTAGTTTTGTAATAAAAAATAATAAAAATTCAATTGCGTGTTTAGAAAAGATAAAGAATCAATTCTGTTCAATAAAAGAAAAATAACGTACAGTAAAACGCCGCTTTGTGGCCATCTCAGTTACATGGTCAACTTGCTTATGTGCCACCCATAAAATTCTTCGTGAAACTGCATAAGTTTTAATTAATATAAATCAAAACCTTATATTGGCGGTCACCTCACTTAAATTTAGATAGGAATGTCCTAAAGTGGCATTTATCCTCGTTCACGTGGCCAACAGAACAAAAAAATTTTGCATTCTTACTCTTTAAAGCGGTTTAAACTGAATTGAGCATTATTACTATAGTTTTGGAACAGTTTGCTGAGATGCCTCCAACAGTTGATGTTCAAATAAAATAAATCTTTATTTACACCTGAAAAATTAAATTTATCTTCAGAATTTAGAAGGACAATTATATATTTATTCAATAATTTTATACAAAATCTGATTGTATTTCGTAAAAATATAATTATATAAATCTGCGATGATCGATTTGTGTCACTGATAACTCACTCGCAACATTAAAAAAAAAAAAAAAAAAAAACATACTTCAGAAAGCCTGGTGTAAAGAGGATGTAATTATTAACACTTTTTTCGACACTTGGACACTTCTGTATATTTAGTGATTTTCGTTTAATAATTTTTTTCTAAATCTTCTTATTAAAATACAGTATTTAAATAAATCCTTTTCTAGCATTTTATAAACATACTGATTCCGTCTACGGGCACTAAACAATTCCGTTCAGCACTGTGTAGTACTTGAATGAACGCTACTGTAAACAATTTGCATTCACTGTACAGTACATTTACCGTGTATTTCAACACTCATTCAATGTTGAAATACATGGTTCAACATTCAATGTTAATTAATATATTACCCTATATAAGAGTTTGAATTGCTGTGTATTACAAAGGATGTATGGTATTATGTGAATTGTTTATTTTTTTGTTTAGTTTTACAATCTTATGAAACTTAACAAGATACAGAACAATACTTTAATTACAGTTTTATACGTCGAATTTTTTCATAATCCCATCTAGGTGACCACTTCATTTATTTGTAATTGTACGCCCTAAAATAAACGAGGTTTTACTGTATAGGAATTTTTAAAGAATTATAGTAGATTTATATTTTATAGAATTTCAAATACAAAGAAAATTATTCATTTTTCCTATTCAAAAGTAAACTTGTTCAAGAAAAGAAAATATTTAATTTTATGTTGAGAATAATATAATTTTACAGGTTATTAAAAAAAAACAAGAAAATTCAATTGCATGTTTAGAAGAGACAAATAATCAATTGAATGTTCAACAAGAGAAAAAAGGAACCTATAAAATAATAATAATAAAAATACTGGAGTATCTAAATAAGAATACGTTGTAGTACAAGAAAACTACATAATAATTTCTCTTCAAGTCTACTTTACTGCTTGATAATCGTTAATAATAAATATACTAAGTCACTGTTTATCTTAAAATTCTTAACTTTGGAATATTCCCAAGTGACATTCCATTAGATTACGGAATGGTGCACGTTTGGAAGATAATGTTGCTAATAATTTGTTAAATTAGCCAGAACAACGACTTGATCGCTCATATATCGATCTATAATACTAAACTTTTTTTCCTCCTCCCCTTAAATTCCCTATATAATTCATACCAAAATTCACATCAATCAAGATAATCCAGGAAGTGCAATATTTGGTAAATTATCACATTTTCTACAAAAATATCAAGTTATTGGAAAACTTACAAATGATGGTGGATATATCGAATATCCATTTAGTGGTATTTTAAATAAAAAAAGTTATCAGTTTAATGTCTTAGCTGTGTTGAAACTACAAACTCCTCGATTGATTACTTGTCAGCAAAGAACAGAGAGAACCATATTAGTGAGCTAGTTAACTGAGAACGACAGTCTGAAGACTGTCTTCTCCAGTAACGGAACTGATTGGGTTCTGACGATCATTTAGAAGTCAGTTATACTTAACGAACTAAATGAGGTCAATTTTTTGAAACTAGAGAACTTTATTTCTTATAAAAGAAAAGTAATTTTCTTCAGTGAACAATTGTAATATTACCTTGTTCAAATAATATGGCTCAATGATTCATTATCGCTTTCAGTAAAGGAAGATAACTATTTTTATATTCAAAAAGTGGAATGTTCAAGAAAGGAAACTGTTAAAATTTATGTTCAAAAAAGGAAATTATTTAATTCCAGCTTTTGAAAAATATATTGATTCATTATATTTTTAAAATGTGTTCAGAATTTCGTATTTTAGAATGGAAAAATACTGTTTCTGGATTTTAAAAAGAGAAATGCTCAATACATTTTTGAGAAAAGAATGTATTTAGTATACGGTTTGAAAAGGAAAATATCTAGTTGTACAGTACGTTTTAAGGAGAAATATTCAATTCCACGTTCAAAAAGAAAACTGTTCTTATTCAAGAAAGAAAAAAATTTAATTTGATGTTCACAATATTCAATAGGCCTGCATGTTCTAGAAAATATTCATTAACTCATTTAGAAAAATAAATATTCAACTCCAAACACAAGAGAGAAAAATATTTAATCTTGAATTTTTTTTGAACATCCAATTGATTTTTATAATATGAAACTAAACATTTCTCTATTTGAACAAAAAACTGAACATTTCTCTATTTGAACAAAAAACTGAACATTTTTCTTTTCTAGATATCGAACTAAATATATATTATATGAAATTAATATTTGAATAGTTTCTTTTTAAAACAAATTTATTTAAAATTCCATATCCAGTATTAGAAAAGGAATTTAATATTTCTCTTTTTGAACTCATGTTCAAGGGAAAAAATATTTAGTTCCCTGTATTCAAGCAAGAAAATATTTAAATTTTACAAAATTAAAACAATAGAAAAATATTCATTTTTATATCAAAAAATAAACATGAAGAAGAAAGAGAAATGTTCAAGTGTGATAAAAAATGATAATGTTTAGTTTTGTAATAAAAAATAATAAAAATTCAATTGCGTGTTTAGAAAAGATAAAGAATCAATTCTGTTCAATAAAAGAAAAATAACGTACAGTAAAACGCCGCTTTGTGGCCATCTCAGTTACATGGTCAACTTGCTTATGTGCCACCCATAAAATTCTTCGTGAAACTGCATAAGTTTTAATTAATATAAATCAAAACCTTATATTGGCGGTCACCTCACTTAAATTTAGATAGGAATGTCCTAAAGTGGCATTTATCCTCGTTCACGTGGCCAACAGAACAAAAAAATTTTGCATTCTTACTCTTTAAAGCGGTTTAAACTGAATTGAGCATTATTACTATAGTTTTGGAACAGTTTGCTGAGATGCCTCCAACAGTTGATGTTCAAATAAAATAAATCTTTATTTACACCTGAAAAATTAAATTTATCTTCAGAATTTAGAAGGACAATTATATATTTATTCAATAATTTTATACAAAATCTGATTGTATTTCGTAAAAATATAATTATATAAATCTGCGATGATCGATTTGTGTCACTGATAACTCACTCGCAACATTAAAAAAAAAAAAAAAAAAAAAAAAAAAAAAAAAAAAA
>NW_019384475.1:739643-751039 GCF_000671375.1 Centruroides sculpturatus
AAATATTTAATTTTATGTTGAGAATAATATAATTTTACAGGTTATTAAAAAAAAACAAGAAAATTCAATTGCATGTTTAGAAGAGACAAATAATCAATTGAATGTTCAACAAGAGAAAAAAGGAACCTATAAAATAATAATAATAAAAATACTGGAGTATCTAAATAAGAATACGTTGTAGTACAAGAAAACTACATAATAATTTCTCTTCAAGTCTACTTTACTGCTTGATAATCGTTAATAATAAATATACTAAGTCACTGTTTATCTTAAAATTCTTAACTTTGGAATATTCCCAAGTGACATTCCATTAGATTACGGAATGGTGCACGTTTGGAAGATAATGTTGCTAATAATTTGTTAAATTAGCCAGAACAACGACTTGATCGCTCATATATCGATCTATAATACTAAACTTTTTTTCCTCCTCCCCTTTAGTAAAGTACGTAATTAAATGAATATATAAATATTAAAACAAAAGCATTAAATTATTCTTTTAACGTAAAAATTTAATAATCAATTCCAAATATTTCTATTTATTTTTAATCCTATTATAATTTTGCGAGAGTTTGTATAGTTTCAGATTCTAGATTTAATCTATTTAAATTTAAATTTTGATGTTGTATTTAAGTCTCATCAATTATGGAAATTTGTTAAACAAAATCTAAGTAATGCTTTAACGTTTAAATTATTATAATTTAAATAAATTCTAAAAATTAAATTATATAATTAAATTCTCAAAAGTCATTTTTTTTCGAGGTGAAAATGTTACATTTATTCTTCCTGTTATATTAATATATTTGTATATTTTATAATATAATAATTATAATTAAGAAATTTAAAGTATATTGTATAATTTAATTATAATATATCATTATAAATTTTTTTAAAATGAATTTATTCAAACAATTAACACTCCAGCAATAAATTTCTTGTAAATAATTCACATCGTACAGTTTCTAATTTTATAACCAATTTATTTGAAGAAAAATTTAAGATATAAAATAATAAATATAAACAGCACTTAAGATTGTGTTTTAGCTTTTAATAAACTCAATCATTACTTTAGTTTAACGGATAATTTTTAAAAAAATTTATATTCGTGAGGTACTTTTATGTGCTGTCGTGCATCAACTGGGTCTTTGGATGACGACACAGTTTGCAGATTGTCCGCCAGTAGCGCTGTTGCTGCACAGTTTGCTTCAGTGTTTGCTACCAGACTGTCAGAGAGTACCAATGAACTACACCAGTGGATCTGCATCCGCCAACATCTCGGGAAAAATCCGAGACTTGCCTGTATCCAGCAGCTCAGGACATGCTCAACAAAGTGATAAATCCAACATCAATGATCAATTCGCCGTGAGTTATATGTATATGTATAATATTTATACTTTGAAAAATTTTTTTTTATTCCTTTTAACGGAACAGGTGGTTTGAATGTTGGACCGATGCCGAGAAGCTGAGAAAAATAAAGATAGACATACCCGAAGACGTATCTTTATACCTTTAGCAATGATTCCGTATATAAGCACATATGGTAGCATGATTTATAGTAATAAATATTTGTAAAAATTTATATAATTATATATATTATTANATACAGTATATATAACGTGTTCCGAAAGTCAGTTGACCATTGTATAGACTAAATTGCTCTTTTTCAAATACTTAAGCACTTAATCATATTTTAAAATCCTATTTATAGCAATCTTGTAAAAGAAAAAAAAAGGTATATTTGTATCTACAGAGTGGGCCAATTAACCAATGTAAAAATTAAATTGTTGTCTTATTTAAATACATATATAATTTATCATGTTTACATCAATTGTACACGTTGTTTTAAACTTATTTTATGCATTATATTCGCAACTTCCACTTGTGATATACAAAATAAAACAGAATTAACTGACTTTTGGTCCATCCTGTACATATATAGTTAAATTTAATCAATTAATTATAGTAAATTTAAGAAAGTAAGATTAGTATTAGTTTATATAATCTTAATTTGAAATTATTTAATATATTTCTATAAATTTTAGTCTTTTTTCTTTTGGGATTGAGTGAGTTGGGATTTTTCCAATGTTTCCAAAATTCCATTGAGGATAAAGATGTCAGATGTCAAGAATTTTAACATTATTGTCTCAAAGAAGAGTTGAGAATAAATTTCCTGTCTTCAATAAATTTGACGTGGATTTTCTTCTTTATCAATTGAAATTTTTTAAATATTTTATCTTTCGTCTGATACTGTTTATCATCTGATAAATCTCACGTCATTGAAAAGAGTCAAATTATTTTAAGATACATCATAAATTTTAAATTAGAAAATACTTATACCATAATAAATAACTCTATAGAATATATATATAGTTTATGATGGATACAGTTTATCCTTCATAACAACAGAAAAATAAGTCTATACTTTTATGAAAGAATTCTTTCCTTGTTCATAAAAAACATGCAGGATCGTAAGATATCTTCTTTATTTTTGGTGTTAAGTTACTTTTGTGCTATAAAAATTTCATAAGTTATGTATAGAATGGGATTATGAGAATCTTTATTGTTATTTTCCTTCTTATGATTCATATCTGATTATAGAAAATTGTATTATATCTATTGAGGAAATTGTTTCTCTGATTATACAAGAATTTCTTTTGTGCAGAATACCTCTAAATGCTTCGTGCATGTGTAAAATTATGTAATTTTTATGTATGCAACATGGCATACTTTTGTTTAAGTGCATCATATTTTTTAAGTGCATGTTTGATAATTTCTCATGAGTTGGTTTAAAATTTTGTAATTTATCATCAAGAATTGGACTTGAAGTTTAGGTTTTAGTGCTAAAAAGACAATAAAATGTTAAAATGTTAAAATTTCGACAAATGTTTTAATTATAAAACTTTAGTGTTATAAATTAAAAAAATAAATCAAAATTTTAAGTGTTATTATTGTAAAAATTACCAAAATTTTGTATTTTACTATTAAAATTTAACAAAAATTTTAAGTTTTACGACAAAGAAAAAGAAGCCAAAATTTACATTTTATTGCTAAAAAGATGTCAAAATTTTATATTTTATTACCAAAAAACTTGAACCAAAATTTAAAATTTTAGCACTAAAATCGAACCAAAAATTCCTCGTTTAATCACAAAAAAAAGATGCCAAAATTTTATGTTTTAGACTTTCTTTTATGTCATAATTTCGCGAAAAGATTCCCTTTGAGACAATTTCATAAAGCGTTTCATCTAGATGAATTTAGAGAAGAATTTAGATAAAATTTTTCCTTTAAAACTGTGTAATTTCTGGTCCATATCACGTCTTCTCTGTAGATACTTTTGCTTCCGCGCCGTAAGGTCAAAGGTTACGGCGCCGAACTTTTTTGTTTCCTCTTCTTTTATTGGAGGATTTTGGAGATACCAAATCATTAAATGAGGTTTATAAGAAGGAAAATAATGAAAAGAATTGAACAAGAAGCGTGGTTAGTGAAAGTCTCCACTTTTTATTTATTTTTTTGTGTTAAACAAGCGTGTTTAAATAGCATTGCATGCACAGAAGCTTTGTATGAATCAAAATGATTTTTTATCATATTAAATAACAACAATATTAACAAAAGATCTATCCACAACATTCTTTGTTCCACATCATCTTGTTGCTATGGTTACCAACGCCTCAGGCTTTTCTACACTCTGATACGACTGTCATTCCCAACGATCGATTGAATTTCTAACGGGTGGAATCACGAAAAATGAATTACTACATGATTTAAAATTAATATTACTTCATATTTACCATTATAAGTAACTAGATATCATCAGTTAAAACCCATATTTAGTATAAAATTTGAATTTTGAATTTAAAAAATTAATATTTAATTAACAAAAATTCATTAGAACATCCGTAATTTAGGTCAAATAGATGTCAAAACTATTAAATATCTTATAGCGAATTTCATTATTCATTAATTCTGTTTAATAAATATTATTTAACGTTTCATTAATAATAATTCAAGTTGATGTAAATATTAATTTATTAACTTTACTGTATGTATACAGCTCTACATTCGATGATAAAGCATTAATTTTGTAATTAATCAAGGGATTATTACGGTTTATAAGTAGATATTTAGCAATTGTTTACGACTTCATCACTAAAGAAATTGCATTTAATTCGAAATGATTTGCAAATTAAAGATGCAAATTGTTTCATCTTTCTTATCTTTTTTTTCATCCTTCTTCATAATTTTTTCTTTTAGTTTTTTCTAATGAATATTCTAAAGGTTACTTACACAAATTTTCGGTCGTTTGATGTGAAAGGTTGAGTAACAAAACAGCTAAATAAGTAAACAGCAATGAAGAAAAATAATATCTGTTTTTTTTTATCTAGGGAATAATAATGTTAATATAAAATAAAACTAAAATCACGAGTGAGAAGTATACGGTAAATGGTACATAGTTTTAGAACGTACGTTTGAAGTGCATAGATAAAGTGGAGTGTAAACTGCACGAACGAAAAGTGTAAGGTGAAAAGTAGAGAAATGAATGGCTTCGATAGGATAGAATATGTCATAGGAATGAAAAGCACACAATGAAAAAGTATAGAATTGAACGGCACCTATAGAATAGAATGTAAGTGATAAGAACGAAGAACACACGATGAAGAAGTATAAAATTGAATAGCACTTATAAAGTAGAATATAAGTCATAAAAGAAAACGATGAAAAAGTATAGAATTGGATGGTATTGGTAAAATAGAATAAAAGCGATAAATGAAAAGTAAACGATTAAGCGAATTAAAAATATATAATTGAAGAGTATGGATAATATGAAACACAAACTGAAAAAATGAAAAGTATAATAAATAAATGACTAACAGAATATAAATGATAAGATTGAAAGGCACATAGATAAAGAAGCATAGAATTGGATGACATCTATGGAGTAAGAATATAAGTCATAAGGAAAGTACACGATGAAGTATAGAATTAGTTGACACTGATAAATTAGAACAACTCACAGAAATGAAAAATATAGAAATGAATAATATTAATAGAATAGAATGTAAACGATAAGAATTAAAGAGCATATAATTGAAGAATGTATAAGAAGTAGAATATAAATTGTGAATGAAAAGTGTAAGATGTTTTATACAATGTTGAATAGCAATGATAAAACAGAATATAAATCACAAGAATAAAAATTTTATAATTTTTGAACCACACGGATAACGTAGAATGTAAATCGTAGGAATGAAAGACACACGATGAAATATAGAATTGAATAAAGAAAATCCGAACATTCGAATGCACGTAATTGAAGAGCATAGACAAAATAAAATATAAATTGTGAGAATGAAAAATATCATATGAAAATTATAGAATTGTGTATTAAAAAATTATAGAATGGTGTATTAAAAAATAAATAAAATAAAAATCAAAAAATGGAGAAGTGTAAAATTTTTGAAACAGTTTAATATAAAATAATAGTCATGGAAGTGAGGAAGTGAAACGTAAAAATCGTAATAGTAAAAAGTATTTCTGAAATTTTCAAGAATTGTTTGAAAAGCACAGAATTGAGTGTTAAAATGAAATACAATAAAATAGAATTAAAAGTGCAATTAAAAAGGAAAACAAAAACACAAAATACAGAAAAATTCAACAAATGGCAAAGAAATTTTTTTTGCTATTTGTTGATTTCTATTCTACTTTTTTATTGTTACCATACTTTAAAAATAGCTAAGAAAAGAATACAGAGAAGTCTTTGAGTTTTAGAAACCTCAAGAGATAAACTTGGTCTTTCACATCTTATATACGACCTATAAATAGTTGCACGTGACATTATAAATCATCTACTGATATACGCTATAAACTATCATTTAAAACTTTAATAGTTACTCGATAAAAATATAAAAACTTATCTTCCAGTTAAACGTAATTTATTTTACGAAAAATATGTCGACATCTTAAATGATTGTATTGCATGTTATATAATTTCAATATAGTTTTTTAATGAAATTTTCTAAAAATGAAATTAAAGGGTAAAGTTTTAAAAGTAAAGTGGTGCTATTAATGAAAATGAAAATATAAATATATGAAAAATTTAGGACTTTCTAAGTTATAATTAGTGAAATGTGAATATGAAAATTAAAAAAAAACGGAAAACAAAAATTTTATAACATGATTAGAAGAAAGGTAAATATAAATATTATAAAATCAAACAATTTCATGATTAGTAAAAACATTAGTAAAAACGTAAGTGCGACATTTAAAAAACTTTTTTTAGCTATTTAAATTTTCATTTTCACTAATTATGGGCTAACCTGATATCATAAAGGGACATGAGGGCATAGAAATTAGATTTATGTGTAAAAGTATATTTGTGAATAAATCTGGCAAGACTTTACTCGTAACATATGAAATATTCTTACATTATAAAAATATTTAATTAATTTATTTTTATTTTATTATTAGAAAATCATACGAATAAATAGTCATTAAATATTTATCACAAATTTTCTTACGTATTTATTTTAAATATTCGGTTAAGGAATATCCTTTCCGTCTCCTGAAAACGCCTAAAAACGCCTAAAAAATTTCAAAGCCTATGGTAGGCTTTGAAATTTTTTAAATTTTATAATATTTATAACCTGTAATTAGTAAAAATATAGATACTGATATTTAAAAAGGGAGTAAAAAATTCATATTCGGTAATTTTTTATTCTTTTTTTAATTTTATTAATTTCTTATTAATTTTTTTTGTACTAATTCTATGATTTTTATTGGGCTGTAATTTGAAAACACTGTAAATCTATAAATTCCTATTGTCGTTTGTCTGTCCGTCGGTTTTTCTTAATCTCGAGAACTAGATAATTGAAATTCAAGACCAGATATGAAAAGATGACCGGCACGACTCCATTGCTAACGGAAAAGTATGATGTAAAGGGGCTAATTTGTACAGTACTAATTCGAGGTGGACATCACACATTTTAAATTAAATAAATTAAAAATATGATTAAAAATTCCAGTCCAGCATTATGACGATGTCAAAATAAATAATTTCTCATTGTATTTAATTTAATTTGTTTTTAAATTCAGAGCTTTTAGTTCTTTACATTTTTTTATGTTTTCACATGAAATTCTTAAGAAATAGACTCGGAATATATGTTAATTTAAAAATATATTTTATTTATGTAATTTAAATGTAATAGGTTATAATTTATTTTGCTTCCATTAAGCGCATTTTTGTGGAATTTACAGATAGAGACTTATTTGAATAAGAAAGCATCTTAGTTTTGCGATGGGTAACGGACTTTTGGACCATCCTGTATATTTATATAGCCTCATGTAGTAAATATAAAGTACTTATATTTTAATATTTTAAATGGCTTAAAAGCAATGATTTACATACAAAATTACTGTTAGTAACATTAATTACTTTAAAATGCAATAATTACTTATCGATAAAAGATTTTCACATAATTTGTATAAAAAAAACACACACACACACACACACACATACACACATACACAAATAATTCAAATTAACGATTTCCTATACAAATTAAAGTTCTGTTAATGGCAATTAATAATTTAAATTTATTTAATATTTAATTTGAATTAAAAAATCCAGAAAATATATTTTCTTTACAGAGTTTTTAAAATAGTTTGATAGAAAAATCATGATTAGAAATATTTAAAAGAATTGCATTTTATTCCGGTTTCGTGCTTGGCAAATGACATTTTCTAAAAGAAACAACTTTGAAATTTAAGTGATAAGAAAGAAAATATATCGACCCCGAAGAGATTTTTTTAAAATTTTTTTTTGTTTTAGAAATCCATTAATTATTTTAATTATCTTTCAAAATATCTGAATAACTTCGATACTTAATCTGAATACTTAAAAATTGTGTGTATATAAGTTCTTAAGGTTGTTAAAGAGTTAAAAAAATTAGAATATTCTAAAAATTACAAGATTTTTTTTAAATCCTAAAGTTTAAAATGTTTTTTAATGAATCAATGCTTACTTTATATAGCTAAAGTTATAATTTATATTTATATATATATAATTTTGGATTATTATAGGATTTAGCGCTTTAAATTATTATTATTATTATTATGTTTTTTTAATTTTAAAAAGTTTTAAAAACCTAAAATGAAATACAGAGTTTAGGTTTTTAAACCTCAAATCTTGTAACCTTACAATAAAAAATTCCTTATAATTAAAGGAATTAATATTTAAAGAAGTAAATTCAAAATAAAAGAATTCTATTATATAGGGGTTTTTCTTTTAAATTTTTCCTATATTGATATATAAGTTTTTTCAATTAAGAAGGATTTTTTTTTAGAAGGAGGCTTCTTAGATAACTTAAATAGTAATTACTCATATATAGCAGCTTAACATTTTCGATGATAGACTAATCTATCAACAGGATCTGAGGGAGAGAATTTGGCGTTAATGAGAGAACTGTGATGCTTCGTGAGAATAGATAAGCTGGATGGAAACTAATTAAGATCTATGCAACTAAAATTAATTATGGATTGATTCTTAGAATTCTAGAAAAGCTAATTGTTAGAAATTGTATTATTAACAAATCAATAAAAGCTAATTTGTTGAAAGAATTTTTAAGCGATCTTTTTTAAATAATCATTTAAAAATTTAATTAAATTATTTGTGAATAATTTTTAAGATTAAAATATTAAATATTGTTTTAATTTTTTTGAAAATTTTATTGAAATTCTTATTCAATTTTCATCAAATTTGTAATGAATATGTAAGTTGAACCATTGAAACTAATCCGAAAATTTCATTTTCAACGTCGTATATTTGTGAACGATTCAATAATATACAGATTAGTAAGGTATTAATATTAGTTAATTATTATTTTTTAAATGCAGAGAGAGTTTAATACTAAAAATTCAATCGAGAAAATTTTTTTGTTTTTCTGAAAATTTTATGAAAATTCTTGAAATTCTTGAGCAATCTTAATTAAATTTAAAATTAAGAGAATTGACGAGATTTAAGAGTTAAACCAAGAATTCGAACTCTTGAAATGAACCAGAAAATATTCATTTTTTTTTCTTAAATGATTTCATAGATATTCAACAGCTAGGCGATCGAATGTTAATATAAGCTAATTTTTATTGTGTAATTATATGTAAAAATATAATACTGTATGTCAGAAATATTTTAAAAACGCTTTTGCTTCACTACAATGCACTTAAACACACATATCTGAAATATTATTTACGAATATGATTATTGATTAAATTATACTTTTGGTCATGTTTTTATAAATTGGGGATGGTGGGACTGAGGTTATCTCCATCACTCCTAACTCAATCTCGAAAACAGTACATATACAACATCGTCAGCATCGATCTGTATATATTTCGGCGATCGGACCAATGAGAATATGTAAGCATAATTTCTTAGTTGTCAAGTTTTGAGTGGATATAAAAAAATATCCAGTTACGAGTTGCGTAATGTTTCCGGCTGAAAATTTAAAATTGTGAATGGCGCCATCTGTTATGAGATTTTATTTAAAAACTTTTAATGTTATTAATTATTATAAAATGACAAAAAGCTTAATTTTGAGCGTAAAGATGAGTTTTATAGAAATTTATAAATGCTAATAACCAGTAAAATCTTTATTAAGTCTTGTCACTCGAGATATGACACATGACTCCCTTTCTATCGTCCCACTCCTTCGCCTCTAATCACCGAATTTAGTAGCATGAATCTATCACCTAATACACAAACCTCCTTGCAAAATTTCAGAAACTTTCGACAGAACACGTATTGAACAGCTCAAAGTGAGTGGAAATAAATCGTGCACTCTCACACACTAACATCCATACATACAGAAAAAGAAAACAATTTTGTTTTGCATTTCTCAAAATTTCAAAGTATCCTGTGTCCAAACATGTAAAATCTTGGTGGTCATTTTTCGACCGATCACCATACTTTCCTTTCTTGTATATCACGGATCAGTATCGTTTCTATTCTTAATTTTTGTAATACAGTAGAAAATAAAAATACGTTAGGGTGAGTTTTTCTAAGTTTTCTGGGAATACATTTTTAAGTACAAAATATTGATGGGGACCTCTCTGTCCTTTATGGATCTATGCCCGTGGGCATCAGTACAATTCAAATGCATTGTAGTAATGCACACGGCGAAGTTCAATTGATATATGTTACTGATTAAATTCTATATTTTGTGTAATTCTATATTCCGCTCAGAAACCCAATCATGATACAAAGAAAGTTACATAAAAACGTTTAAAATAAAAAAACGAAGAAATTTTAATGTTAAAAATTCGATTCGAAAAGAATGTCTTTTACTGAAAAAATTTTACTGATATTTTGAAATTCTTATCAAATTTTTAGTAAGAATGTAATGGGAACCTTTGAAATTAACCCGAATATTTCAGGTTTCCCTTTTAAATAGTTTTTTGAGATATTCATCAGACTGACAGCCTGACAGATAGCTTTAACGTAAGCTAATTTTTACTTAAAAGAGACAAATATTTAATGTTAAAAATTTAGCCGAAAAAAGAATATTTTCTTTTTGTACTTTTTTTTATTTTTTATTTTTTGCAGCGCAAGAAAAAGAATAATTGTTTCTTATTGAATTGTGATTTGGAAACGTGACAATTCCCTTGCCTGTACGATGAAGATTTCAATAAGAAAAGACATTTTCTGACCAAATTTCTCGAATCTGTTTTGAATTTGTTGTTATTCTGTCTGTAAAAAAATAAAAAATAAAAACGAAAGCACTATTCATTTTAACAGCAAAAATTAAATTTTAAACAAAATTCATTTATTTTAAACTGTTTAATTTTATAATACAAATCTAAAATTTTAAAAAGTTTATTTCGAAATATTAAACTTTTTAATAAAAATATTTTAAAACATTAAATTTTAAACTTATTTTTACACTGAAGCTTATTATAATCTACAATAAACATGTTAAACTTAAGGCTTATTGAACTTATTTATTTAAAACTATAAAATTAATATACTTATGCTTATAAAATAATTTAAATTTATTATATTTTTATCTTTCTATATAAAAACATTTTAAGAAAAATAAACATAAATATATTCATAATATATCTGGCAACATTGTTATAATCCGGAACTACTGTAAGCAGCCATATTGATTCTTCTCCTCATGCGATTTCTTGTAACAGAAAGTATTTTTAGAGTAACTGAATTTAGCCAAAATTTTCGTGACTTGTATACTCAATCCACATTACTTTCGAACTCCAGAAATAAAATAATAGCTGTAGAAACATATGACACAATCTGAAACATTTGTATTTTTCTATATTAGAATATACTTTTTAATTGTTTTAGTAAAATATATATATATTGAATAAAGAGTATTTATATTATAAAATAT